>NW_028276244.1:0-174291 GCF_052056855.1 Sturnus vulgaris
TAGAGCTCTTCGCTGCACTGCGCCGCTCGCAAGCGGCTTCGTTCTTCAGCCTTCTGCGTCCGGCGAGAGCTGAACTCCGGCGGTCAGTTGCAGCTCTGCCCAACAGCGTGTTCTCAGTTCTGCGGGCAAGCACGCCCTCTTGCCTTGCCCCGAGAGCAAAGTCCCGAGCGAGCACTCGACTCAGTGCAATGCACCGGAAGGACGCTCTCGCTCGTCTTTCAAGGAGCGATTCCTAACAGCAGAAGCAGCAGAGGCCAAACTGCATGACGAGAAGGGACAACGTAGAACACGTCTCTGTCCTGGCACATTTGCGTGTGCGATACTTCCCTCCGGGTCTTCGGGCCTTGCGAAGCCCCGTGTACTGCGAGCGCTGCTACTCGCAGCTCAGAAGGACCGTGGAGCTAGCGGCGAATTCGGAGAGCTCTTCGCTGCACTGCGCCGCTCGCAAGCGGCTTCGTTCTTCGCCTTCTGCCGTCCGGCGAGAGCTGAACTCCGGCGGTCAGTTGCAGCTCTGCCCAACAGCGTGTTCTCAGTTCTGCGGGCAAGCACGCCCTCTTGCCTGGCCCCGAGAGCAAAGTCCCGAGCGAGCACTCGACTCAGTGCAATGCACCCGGAAGGACGCTCTCGCTCGTCTTTCAAGGAGCGATTCCTAACAGCAGAAGCAGCAGAGGCACAAACTGCATGACGAGAAGGGACAACGTAGAACACGTCTCTGTCCTGGCACATTTTCGTTGTGCGATACTTCCCTCCGGGTCTTCGGGCCTTGCGAAGCTCCGTGTACTAGCGAGCGCTGCCTACTCGCAGCTGAGAAGGACGTGGAGCTAGCGGCGAATCGGAGAGCTCTTCGCTGCACTGCGCCGCTCGCAAGCGGCTTCGTTCTTCGCCTTCTGCCGTCCGGCGAGAGCTGAACTCCGGCGGTCAGTTGCAGCTCTGCCCAACAGCGTGTTCTCAGTTCTGCGGGCAAGCACGCCCTCTTGCCTTGGCCCCGAGAGCAAAGTCCCGAGCGAGCACTCGACTCAGTGCAATGCACCCGGAAGGACGCTCTCGCTCGTCTTTCAAGGAGCGATTCTAACAGCAGAAGCAGCAGAGGCACAAACTGCATGACGAGAAGGGACAACGTAGAACACGTCTCTGTCCTGGCACATTTTCGTGTGCGATACTTCCCTCGGTCTTCGGGCCTTGCGAAGCTCCGTGGTACTGCGAGCGCTGCTACTCGCAGCTGAGAAGGACCGTGGAGCTAGCGGCGAATTCGGAGAGCTCTTCGCTGCACTGCGCCGCTCGCAAGCGGCTTCGTTCTTCGCCTTCTGCCGTCCGGCGAGAGCTGAACTCCGGCGGTCAGTTGCAGCTCTGCCCAACAGCGTGTTCTCAGTTCTGCGGGCAAGCACGCCCTCTTGCCTTGGCCCGAGAGCAAAGTCCCGAGCGAGCACTCGACTCAGTGCAATGCACCCGGAAGGACGCTCTCGCTCGTCTTTCAAGGAGCGATTCCTAACAGCAGAAGCAGCAGAGGCACAAACTGCATGACGAGAAGGGACAACGTAGAACACGTCTCTGTCCTGGCACATTTGCGTGTGCGAAACTTCCCTCCGGGTCTTCGGGCCTTGCGAAGCTCGTGTACTGCGAGCGCTGCTACTCGCAGCTCAGAAGGACCGTGGAGCTAGCGGCGAATTCGGAGAGCTCTTCGCTGCACTGCGCCGCTCGCAAGCGGCTTCGTTCTTTCGCCTTCTGCCGTCCGGCGACAGCTGAACTCCGGCGGTCAGTTGCAGCTCTGCCCAACAGCGTGTTCTCAGTTCTGCGGGCAAAGCACGCCCTCTTGCCTTGCCCCGGGAGCAAAGTACCCGAGCGAGCACTCGACTCAGTGCAATGCACCCGGAAGGACGCTCTCGCTCGCCTTCAAGGGAGCGATTCCTAACAGCAGAAGCAGCAGAGGCACAAACTGCATGACGAGAAGGGACAACGTAGAACACGTCTCTGTCCTGGCACATTTGCGTGTGCGAAACTTCCCTCCGGGTCTTCGGGCCCTTGCGAAGCTCCGTGTACTGCGAGCGCTGCTACTCGCAGCTGAGAAGGACCGTGGAGCTAGCGGCGAATTCGGAGAGCTCTTCGCTGCACTGCGCCGCTCGCAAGCGGCTTCGTTCTTCGCCTTCTGCCGTCCGGCGAGAGCTGAACTCGGCGGTCAGTTGCAGCTCTGCCCAACAGCGTGTTCTCAGTTCTGCGGGCAAGCACGCCCTCTTGCCTTGGCCCCGGAGAGCAAAGTCCCGAGCGAGCACTCGACTCAGTGCAATGCACCCGGAAGGACGCTCTCGCTCGCCTTTCAAGGAGCGATTCCTAACAGCAGAAGCAGCAGAGGCACAAACTGCATGACGAGAAGGGACAACGTAGAACACGTCTCTGTCCTGGCACATTTGCGTGTGCGATACTTCCCTCCGGGTCTTCGGGCCTTGCGAAGCTCCGTGTACTGCGAGCGCTGCTACTCCGCAGCTGAGAAGGACCGTGGAGCTAGCGGCGAATTCGGAGAGCTCTTCGCTGCACTGCGCCGCTCGCAAGCGGCTTCGTTCTTCGCCTTCTGCCGTCCGGCGAGAGCTGAAACTCCGGCGGTCAGTTGCAGCTCTGCCCAACAGCGTGTTCTCAGTTCTGCGGGCAAGCACGCCCTCTTGCCTTGGCCCCGAGAGCAAAGTCCCGAGCGAGCACTCGACTCAGTGCAATGCACCCGGAAGACGCTCTCGCTCGTCTTTCAGGAGCGATTCCTAACAGCAGAAGCAGCAGAGGCACAAACTGCATGACGAGAAGGGACAACGTAGAACACGTCTCTGTCCTGGCACATTTTCGTGTGCGATACTTCCCTCCGGGTCTTCGGGCCTTGCGAAGCCCTGTGTACTGCGAGCGCTGCTACTCGCAGCTGAGAAGGGACCGTTGGAGCTAGCGGCGAATTCGGAGAGCTCTTCGCTGCACTGCGCCGCTCGCAAGCGGCTTCGTTCTTCGCCTTCTGCCGTCCGGCGAGAGCTGAACTCCGGCGGTCAGTTGCAGCTCTGCCCAACAGCGTGTTCTCAGTTCTGCGGGCAAGCACGCCCTCTTGCCTTGGCCCCGAGAGCAAAGTCCCGAGCGAGCACTCGACTCAGTGCAATGCACCCGGAAGGACGCTCTCGCTCGTCTTTCAAGGAGCGATTCCTAACAGCAGAAGCAGCAGAGGCACAAACTGCATGACGAGAAGGGACAACGTAGAACACGTCTCTGTCCTGGCACATTTTCGTGTGCGATACTTCCCTCCGGGTCTTCGGGCCTTGCGAAGCTCCGTGTACTGCGAGCGCTGCTACTCGCAGCTGAGAAGGACCGTGGAGCTAGCGGCGAATTCGAGAGCTCTTCGCTGCACTGCGCCGCTCGCAAGCGGCTTCGTTCTTCGCCTTCTGCCGTCCGGCGAGAGCTGAACTCCGGCGGTCAGTTGCAGCTCTGCCCAACAGCGTGTTCTCAGTTCTGCGGGCAAGCACGCCCTCTTGCCTTGGCCCCGAGAGCAAGTCCGAGCGAGCACTCGACTCAGTGCAATGCACCCGGAAGGACGCTCTCGCTCGTCTTTCAAGGAGCGATTCCTAACAGCAGAAGCAGCAGAGGCACAAACTGCATGACGAGAAGGACAACGTAGAACACGTCTCTGTCCTGGCACATTTGCGTGTGCGATTACTTCCCTCCGGGTCTTCGGGCCTTGCGAAGCCCCGTGTACTGCGAGCGCTGCTACTCGCAGCTCAGAAGGACCGTGGAGCTAGCGGCGAATTCGGAGAGCTCTTCGCTGCACTGCGCCGCTCGCAAGCGGCTTCGTTCTTCGCCTTCTGCCGTCCGGCGAGAGCTGAACTCCGGCGGTCAGTTGCAGCTCTGCCCAACAGCGTGTTCTCAGTTCTGCGGGCAAGCACGCCCTCTTGCCTTGGCCCCGAGAGCAAAGTCCCGAGCGAGCACTCGACTCAGTGCAATGCACCCGGAAGGACGCTCTCGCTCGTCTTCAAGGAGCGATCCTAACAGCAGAAGCAGCAGAGGCACAAACTGCATGACGAGAAGGGACAACGTAGAACACGTCTCTGTCCTGGCACATTTCCGTGTGCGAAACTTCCCTCCGGGTCTTCGGGCCTTGCGAAGCCCCGTGTACTGCGAGCGCTGCTACTCGCAGCTGAGAAGGACCGTGGAGCTAGCGGCGAATTCGGAGAGCTCTTCGCTGCACTGCGCCGCTCGCAAGCGGCTTCGTTCTTCGCCTTCTGCCGTCCGGCGAGAGCTGAACTCCGGCGGTCAGTTGCAGCTCTGCCCAACAGCGTGTTCTCAGTTCTGCGGGCAAGCACGCCCTCTTGCCTTGGCCCCGAGAGCAAAGTCCCGAGCGAGCACTCGACTCAGTGCAATGCACCCGGAAGGACGCTCTCGCTCGTCTTTCAAGGAGCGATTCCTAACAGCACAAGCAGCAGAGGCACAAACTGCATGACGAGAAGGGACAACGTAGAACACGTCTCTGTCCTGGCACATTTCCGTGTGCGATACTTCCCTCCGGGTCTTCGGGCCTTGCGAAGCTCCGTGTACTGCGAGCGCTGCTACTCGCAGCTCAGAAGGACCGTGGAGCTAGCGGCGAATTCGGAGAGCTCTTCGCTGCACTGCGCCGCTCGCAAGCGGCTTCGTTCTTCGCCTTCTGCCGTCGGCGAGAGCTGAACTCCGGCGGTCAGTTGCAGCTCTGACCAACAGCGTGTTCTCAGTTCTGCGGGCAAGCACGCCCTCTTGCCTTGGCCCCGAGAGCAAAGTCCCGAGCGAGCACTCGACTCAGTGCAATGCACCCGGAAGGACGTTCTCGCTCGTCTTTCAAGGAGCGATTCCTAAGAGCAGAAGCAGCAGAGGCACAAACTGCATGACGAGAAGGGACAACGTAGAACACGTCTCTGTCCTGGCACATTTTCGTTGTGCGAAACTTCCCTCGGGTCTTCGGGCCTTGCGAAGCCCCGTGTACTGCGAGCGCTGCTACTCGCAGCTCAGAAGGACCGTGGAGCTAGCGGCGAATTCGGAGAGCTCTTCGCTGCACTGCGCCGCTCGCAAGCGGCTTCGTTCTTCGCCTTCTGCCGTCCGGCGACAGCTGAACTCCGGCGGTCAGTTGCAGCTCTGCCCAACAGCGTGTTCTCAGTTCTGCGGGCAAGCACGCCCTCTTGCCTTGGCCCCGAGAGCAAAGTCCCCGAGCGAGCACTCGACTCAGTGCAATGCACCCGGAATGGACGCTCTCGCTCGTCTTTCAAGGAGCGATTCCTAACAGCAGAAGCAGCAGAGGCACAAACTGCATGACGAGAAGGGACAACGTAGAACACGTCTCTGTCCTGGCACATTTGCGTGTGCGATACTTCCCTCCGGGTCTTCGGGCCTTGCGAAGCTCCGTGTACTGCGAGCGCTGCTACTCGCAGCTGAGAAGGACCGTGGAGCTAGCGGCGAATTCGGAGAGCTCTTCGCTGCACTGCGCCGCTCGCAAGCGGCTTCGTTCTTCGCCTTCTGCCGTCCGGCGAGAGCTGACTCCGGCGGTCAGTTGCAGCTCTGCCCAACAGCGTGTTCTCAGTTCTGCGGGCAAGCACGCCCTCTTGCCTTGGCCCGAGAGCAAAGTCCGAGCGAGCACTCGACTCAGTGCAATGCACCCGGAAGGACGCTCTCGCTCGTCTTTCAAGGAGCGATTCCTAACAGCAGAAGCAGCAGAGCACAAACTGCATGACGAGAAGGGACAACGTAGAACACGTCTCTGTCCTGGCACATTTGCGTGTGCGATACTTCCTCCGGGTCTTCGGGCCTTGCGAAGCTCCGTGTACTGCGAGCGCTGCTACTCGCAGCTGAGAAGGACCGTGGAGCTAGCGGCGAATTCGGAGAGCTCTTCGCTGCACTGCGCCGCTCGCAAGCGGCTTCGTTCTTCGCCTTCTGCCGTCCGGCGAGAGCTGAACTCCGGCGGTCAGTTGCAGCTCTGCCAACAGCGTGTTCTCAGTTCTGCGGGCAAGCACGCCCTCTTGCCTTGGCCCCGAGAGCAAAGTCCCGAGCGAGCACTCGACTCAGTGCAATGCACCCGGAAGGACGCTCTCGCTCGTCTTTCAAGGAGCGATTCCTAACAGCAGAAGCAGCAGAGGCACAAACTGCATGACGAGAAGGGACAACGTAGAACACGTCTCTGTCCTGGCACATTTCCGTGTGCGAAACTTCCCTCCGGGTCTTCGGGCCTTGCGAATCCCTGTGTACTGCGAGCGCTGCTACTCGCAGCTGAGAAGGACCGTGGAGCTAGCGGCGAATTCGGAGAGCTCTTCGCTGCACTGCGCCGCTCGCAAGCGGCTTCGTTCTTCGCCTTCTGCGTCCGGCGAGAGCTGAACTCCGGCGGTCAGTTGCAGCTCTGACCACCAGCGTGTTCTCAGTTCTGTGGGCAAGCACGCCCTCTGCCTTGGCCCCGAGAGCAAAGTCCGAGCGAGCACTCGACTCAGTGCAATGCACCCGGAAGGACGCTCTCGCTCGTCTTTCAAGGAGCGATTCCTAACAGCAGAAGCAGCAGAGCACAAACTGCATGACGAGAAGGGACAACGTAGAACACGTCTCTGACCTGGCACATTTTCGTGTGCGATACTTCCCTCCGGGTCTTCGGGCCTTGCGAAGCCCTGTGTACTGCAGCGCTGCTACTCGCAGCTGAGAAGGACCGTGGAGCTAGCGGCGAATTAGGAGAGCTCTTCGCTGCACTGCGCCGCTCGCAAGCGGCTTCGTTCTTCGCCTTCTGCCGTCCGGGCGAGAGCTGAACTCCGGCGGTCAGTTGCAGCTCTGCCCAACAGCGTGTTCTCAGTTCTGCGGGCAAGCACGCCCTCTTGCCTTGGCCCCGAGAGCAAAGTCCCGAGCGAGCACTCGACTCAGTGCAATGCACCCGGAAGGACGCTCTCGCTCGTCTTTCAAGGAGCGATTCCTAACAGCAGAAGCAGCAGAGGCACAAACTGCATGACGAGAAGGGACAACGTAGAACACGTCTCTGTCCTGGCACATTTCCGTGTGCGAAACTTCCCTCCGGGTCTTCGGGCCTTGCGAAGCTCCGTGTACTGCGAGCGCTGCTACTCGCAGCTCAGAAGGACCGTGGAGCTAGCGGCGAATTCGGAGAGCTCGACGCTGCACTGCGCCGCTCGCAAGCGGCTTCGTTCTTCGCCTTCTGCCGTCCGGCGAGAGCTGAACTCCGGCGGTCAGTTGCAGCTCTGACCAACAGCGTGTTCTCAGTTCTGCGGGCAAGCACGCCCTCTTGCCTTGGCCCCGAGAGCAAAGTCCCGAGCGAGCACTCGACTCAGTGCAATGCACCCGGAAGGACGCTCTCGCTCGTCTTTCAAGGAGCGATTCCTAACAGCAGAAGCAGCAGAGGCACAAACTGCATGACGAGAAGGGACAACGTAGAACACGTCTCTGTCCTGGCACATTTGCGTGTGCCATACTTCCCTCCGGGTCTTCGGGCCTTGCGAAGCTCCGTGTACTGCGAGCGCTGCTACTCGCAGCTGAGAAGGACCGTGGAGCTAGCGGCGAATTCGGAGAGCTCTTCGCTGCACTGCGCCGCTCGCAAGCGGCTTCGTTCTACGCCTTCTGCCGTCCGGCGAGAGCTGAACTCCGGCGGTCAGTTGCAGCTCTGACCAACAGCGTGTTCTCAGTTCTGCGGGCAAGCACGCCCTCTTGCCTTGGCCCCGGGAGCAAAGTCCCGAGCGAGCGCTCGACTCAGTGCAATGCACCCGGAAGGACGCTCTCGCTCGTCTTTCAAGGAGCGATTCCTAACAGCAGAAGAAGCAGAGGCACAAACTGCATGACGAGAAGGGACAACGTAGAACACGTCTCTGTCCTGGCACATTTGCGTGTGCGAAACTTCCCTCCGGGTCTTCGGGCCTTGCGAAGCCCTGTGTACTGCGAGCGCTGCTACTCGCAGCTCAGAAGGACCGTGGAGCTAGCGGCGAATTCGGAGAGCTCTTCGCTGCACTGCGCCGCTCGCAAGCGGCTTCGTTCTTCGCCTTCTGCCGTCCGGCGAGAGCTGAACTCCGGCGGTCAGTTGCAGCTCTGCCCAACAGCGTGTTCTCAGTTCTGCGGGCAAGCACGCCCTCTTGCCTTGGCCCCGAGAGCAAAGTCCCGAGCGAGCGCTCGACTCAGTGCAATGCACCCGGAAGGACGCTCTCGCTCGTCTTTCAAGGAGCGATTCCTAACAGCAGAAGCAGCAGAGGCACAAACTGCATGACGAGAAGGGACAACGTAGAACACGTCTCTGTCCTGGAACATTTTCGTGTGCGATACTTCCCTCCGGGTCTTCGGGCCTTGCGAAGCTCCGTGTACTGCGAGCGCTGCTACTCGCAGCTCAGAAGGACCGTGGAGCTAGCGGCGAATTCGGAGAGCTCTTCGCTGCACTGCGCCGCTCGCAAGCGGCTTCGTTCTTCGCCTTCTGCCGTCCGGCGAGAGCTGAACTCCGGCGGTCAGTTGCAGCTCTGCCCAACAGCGTGTTCTCAGTTCTGCGGGCAAGCACGCCCTCTTGCCTTGGCCCCGAGAGCAAAGTCCCGAGCGAGCACTCGACTCAGTGCAATGCACCCGGAAGGACGCTCTCGCTCGTCTTTCAAGGAGCGATTCCTAACAGCAGAAGCAGCAGAGGCACAAACTGCATGACGAGAAGGGACAACGTAGAACACGTCTCTGTCCTGGCACATTTTCGTGTGCGATACTTCCCTCCGGGTCTTCGGGCCTTGCGAAGCTCCGTGTACTGCGAGCGCTGCTACTCGCAGCTCAGAAGGACCGTGGAGCTAGCGGCGAATTCGGAGAGCTCTTCGCTGCACTGCGCCGCTCGCAAGCGGCTTCGTTCTTCGCCTTCTGCCGTCCGGCGAGAGCTGAACTCCGGCGGTCAGTTGCAGCTCTGCCCAACAGCGTGTTCTCAGTTCTGCGGGCAAGCACGCCCTCTTGCCTTGGCCCCGAGAGCAAAGTCCCGAGCGAGCACTCGACTCAGTGCAATGCACCCGGAAGGACGCTCTCGCTCGTCTTTCAAGGAGCGATTCCTAACAGCAGAAGCAGCAGAGGCACAAACTGCATGACGAGAAGGGACAACGTAGAACACGTCTCTGTCCTGGCACATTTGCGTGTGCGAAACTTCCCTCCGGGTCTTCGGGCCTTGCGAAGCTCCGTGTACTGCGAGCGCTGCTACTCGCAGCTGAGAAGGACCGTGGAGCTAGCGGCGAATTCGGAGAGCTCTTCGCTGCACTGCGCCGCTCGCAAGCGGCTTCGTTCTTCGCCTTCTGCCGTCCGGCGAGAGCTGAACTCCGGCGGTCAGTTGCAGCTCTGCCCAACAGCGTGTTCTCAGTTCTGCGGGCAAGCACGCCCTCTTGCCTTGGCCCCGAGAGCAAAGTCCCGAGCGAGCACTCGACTCAGTGCAATGCACCCGGAAGGACGCTCTCGCTCGCCTTTCAAGGAGCGATTCCTAACAGCAGAAGCAGCAGAGGCACAAACTGCATGACGAGAAGGGACAACGTAGAACACGTCTCTGTCCTGGCACATTTGCGTGTGCGATACTTCCCTCCGGGTCTTCGGGCCTTGCGAAGCTCCGTGTACTGCGAGCGCTGCTACTCGCAGCTCAGAAGGACCGTGGAGCTAGCGGCGAATTCGGAGAGCTCTTCGCTGCACTGCGCCGCTCGCAAGCGGCTTCGTTCTTCGCCTTCTGCCGTCCGGCGAGAGCTGAACTCCGGCGGTCAGTTGCAGCTCTGACCAACAGCGTGTTCTCAGTTCTGCGGGCAAGCACGCCCTCTTGCCTTGGCCCCGAGAGCAAAGTCCCGAGCGAGCACTCGACTCAGTGCAATGCACCCGGAAGGACGCTCTCGCTCGTCTTTCAAGGAGCGATTCCTAACAGCAGAAGCAGCAGAGGCACAAACTGCATGACGAGAAGGGACAACGTAGAACACGTCTCTGTCCTGGCACATTTGCGTGTGCGAAACTTCCCTCCGGGTCTTCGGGCCTTGCGAAGCTCCGTGTACTGCGAGCGCTGCTACTCGCAGCTGAGAAGGACCGTGGAGCTAGCGGCGAATTCGGAGAGCTCTTCGCTGCACTGCGCCGCTCGCAAGCGGCTTCGTTCTTCGCCTTCTGCCGTCCGGCGACAGCTGAACTCCGGCGGTCAGTTGCAGCTCTGCCCAACAGCGTGTTCTCAGTTCTGCGGGCAAGCACGCCCTCTTGCCTTGGCCCCG
This sequence comes from Sturnus vulgaris, assembly GCF_052056855.1. Taxonomy (NCBI): domain Eukaryota; kingdom Metazoa; phylum Chordata; class Aves; order Passeriformes; family Sturnidae; genus Sturnus; species Sturnus vulgaris. The sequence goes on from NW_028276244.1 coordinate 10,194, forward strand.
AGAGCAAAGTCCCGAGCGAGCACTCGACTCAGTGCAATGCACCCGGAAGGACGCTCTCGCTCGTCTTTCAAGGAGCGATTCCTAACAGCAGAAGCAGCAGAGGCACAAACTGCATGACGAGAAGGGACAACGTAGAACACGTCTCTGTCCTGGCACATTTGCGTGTGCGATACTTCCCTCCGGGTCTTCGGGCCTTGCGAAGCTCCGTGTACTGCGAGCGCTGCTACTCGCAGCTCAGAAGGACCGTGGAGCTAGCGGCGAATTCGGAGAGCTCTTCGCTGCACTGCGCCGCTCGCAAGCGGCTTCGTTCTTCGCCTTCTGCCGTCCGGCGAGAGCTGAACTCCGGCGGTCAGTTGCAGCTCTGCCCAACAGCGTGTTCTCAGTTCTGCGGGCAAGCACGCCCTCTTGCCTTGGCCCCGAGAGCAAAGTCCCGAGCGAGCACTCGACTCAGTGCAATGCACCCGGAAGGACGCTCTCGCTCGTCTTTCAAGGAGCGATTCCTAACAGCAGAAGCAGCAGAGGCACAAACTGCATGACGAGAAGGGACAACGTAGAACACGTCTCTGTCCTGGCACATTTGCGTGTGCGATACTTCCCTCCGGGTCTTCGGGCCTTGCGAAGCTCCGTGTACTGCGAGCGCTGCTACTCGCAGCTCAGAAGGACCGTGGAGCTAGCGGCGAATTCGGAGAGCTCTTCGCTGCACTGCGCCGCTCGCAAGCGGCTTCGTTCTTCGCCTTCTGCCGTCCGGCGAGAGCTGAACTCCGGCGGTCAGTTGCAGCTCTGCCCAACAGCGTGTTCTCAGTTCTGCGGGCAAGCACGCCCTCTTGCCTTGGCCCCGAGAGCAAAGTCCCGAGCGAGCACTCGACTCAGTGCAATGCACCCGGAAGGACGCTCTCGCTCGTCTTTCAAGGAGCGATTCCTAACAGCAGAAGCAGCAGAGGCACAAACTGCATGACGAGAAGGGACAACGTAGAACACGTCTCTGTCCTGGCACATTTCCGTGTGCGAAACTTCCCTCCGGGTCTTCGGGCCTTGCGAATCCCTGTGTACTGCGAGCGCTGCTACTCGCAGCTGAGAAGGACCGTGGAGCTAGCAGCGAATTCGGAGAGCTCTTCGCTGCACTGCGCCGCTCGCAAGCGGCTTCGTTCTTCGCCTTCTGCCGTCCGGCGAGAGCTGAACTCCGGCGGTCAGTTGCAGCTCTGCCCAACAGCGTGTTCTCAGTTCTGCGGGCAAGCACGCCCTCTTGCCTTGGCCCCGAGAGCAAAGTCCCGAGCGAGCACTCGACTCAGTGCAATGCACCCGGAAGGACGCTCTCGCTCGTCTTTCAAGGAGCGATTCCTAACAGCAGAAGCAGCAGAGGCACAAACTGCATGACGAGAAGGGACAACGTAGAACACGTCTCTGTCCTGGCACATTTGCGTGTGCGAAACTTCCCTCCGGGTCTTCGGGCCTTGCGAAGCTCCGTGTACTGCGAGCGCTGCTACTCGCAGCTGAGAAGGACCGTGGAGCTAGCGGCGAATTCGGAGAGCTCTTCGCTGCACTGCGCCGCTCGCAAGCGGCTTCGTTCTTCGCCTTCTGCCGTCCGGCGAGAGCTGAACTCCGGCGGTCAGTTGCAGCTCTGCCCAACAGCGTGTTCTCAGTTCTGCGGGCAAGCACGCCCTCTTGCCTTGGCCCCGAGAGCAAAGTCCCGAGCGAGCACTCGACTCAGTGCAATGCACCCGGAAGGACGCTCTCGCTCGCCTTTCAAGGAGCGATTCCTAACAGCAGAAGCAGCAGAGGCACAAACTGCATGACGAGAAGGGACAACGTAGAACACGTCTCTGTCCTGGCACATTTGCGTGTGCGATACTTCCCTCCGGGTCTTCGGGCCTTGCGAAGCTCCGTGTACTGCGAGCGCTGCTACTCGCAGCTGAGAAGGACCGTGGAGCTAGCGGCGAATTCGGAGAGCTCTTCGCTGCACTGCGCCGCTCGCAAGCGGCTTCGTTCTTCGCCTTCTGCCGTCCGGCGAGAGCTGAACTCCGGCGGTCAGTTGCAGCTCTGCCCAACAGCGTGTTCTCAGTTCTGCGGGCAAGCACGCCCTCTTGCCTTGGCCCCGAGAGCAAAGTCCCGAGCGAGCACTCGACTCAGTGCAATGCACCCGGAAGGACGCTCTCGCTCGTCTTTCAAGGAGCGATTCCTAACAGCAGAAGCAGCAGAGGCACAAACTGCATGACGAGAAGGGACAACGTAGAACACGTCTCTGTCCTGGCACATTTGCGTGTGCGAAACTTCCCTCCGGGTCTTCGGGCCTTGCGAAGCTCCGTGTACTGCGAGCGCTGCTACTCGCAGCTGAGAAGGACCGTGGAGCTAGCGGCGAATTCGGAGAGCTCTTCGCTGCACTGCGCCGCTCGCAAGCGGCTTCGTTCTTCGCCTTCTGCCGTCCGGCGACAGCTGAACTCCGGCGGTCAGTTGCAGCTCTGCCCAACAGCGTGTTCTCAGTTCTGCGGGCAAGCACGCCCTCTTGCCTTGGCCCCGAGAGCAAAGTCCCGAGCGAGCACTCGACTCAGTGCAATGCACCCGGAAGGACGCTCTCGCTCGTCTTTCAAGGAGCGATTCCTAACAGCAGAAGCAGCAGAGGCACAAACTGCATGACGAGAAGGGACAACGTAGAACACGTCTCTGTCCTGGCACATTTGCGTGTGCGATACTTCCCTCCGGGTCTTCGGGCCTTGCGAAGCTCCGTGTACTGCGAGCGCTGCTACTCGCAGCTCAGAAGGACCGTGGAGCTAGCGGCGAATTCGGAGAGCTCTTCGCTGCACTGCGCCGCTCGCAAGCGGCTTCGTTCTTCGCCTTCTGCCGTCCGGCGAGAGCTGAACTCCGGCGGTCAGTTGCAGCTCTGCCCAACAGCGTGTTCTCAGTTCTGCGGGCAAGCACGCCCTCTTGCCTTGGCCCCGAGAGCAAAGTCCCGAGCGAGCACTCGACTCAGTGCAATGCACCCGGAAGGACGCTCTCGCTCGTCTTTCAAGGAGCGATTCCTAACAGCAGAAGCAGCAGAGGCACAAACTGCATGACGAGAAGGGACAACGTAGAACACGTCTCTGTCCTGGCACATTTGCGTGTGCGATACTTCCCTCCGGGTCTTCGGGCCTTGCGAAGCTCCGTGTACTGCGAGCGCTGCTACTCGCAGCTCAGAAGGACCGTGGAGCTAGCGGCGAATTCGGAGAGCTCTTCGCTGCACTGCGCCGCTCGCAAGCGGCTTCGTTCTTCGCCTTCTGCCGTCCGGCGAGAGCTGAACTCCGGCGGTCAGTTGCAGCTCTGCCCAACAGCGTGTTCTCAGTTCTGCGGGCAAGCACGCCCTCTTGCCTTGGCCCCGAGAGCAAAGTCCCGAGCGAGCACTCGACTCAGTGCAATGCACCCGGAAGGACGCTCTCGCTCGTCTTTCAAGGAGCGATTCCTAACAGCAGAAGCAGCAGAGGCACAAACTGCATGACGAGAAGGGACAACGTAGAACACGTCTCTGTCCTGGCACATTTCCGTGTGCGAAACTTCCCTCCGGGTCTTCGGGCCTTGCGAATCCCTGTGTACTGCGAGCGCTGCTACTCGCAGCTGAGAAGGACCGTGGAGCTAGCGGCGAATTCGGAGAGCTCTTCGCTGCACTGCGCCGCTCGCAAGCGGCTTCGTTCTTCGCCTTCTGCCGTCCGGCGAGAGCTGAACTCCGGCGGTCAGTTGCAGCTCTGCCCAACAGCGTGTTCTCAGTTCTGCGGGCAAGCACGCCCTCTTGCCTTGGCCCCGAGAGCAAAGTCCCGAGCGAGCACTCGACTCAGTGCAATGCACCCGGAAGGACGCTCTCGCTCGTCTTTCAAGGAGCGATTCCTAACAGCAGAAGCAGCAGAGGCACAAACTGCATGACGAGAAGGGACAACGTAGAACACGTCTCTGTCCTGGCACATTTCCGTGTGCGAAACTTCCCTCCGGGTCTTCGGGCCTTGCGAAGCCCCGTGTACTGCGAGCGCTGCTACTCGCAGCTCAGAAGGACCGTGGAGCTAGCGGCGAATTCGGAGAGCTCTTCGCTGCACTGCGCCGCTCGCAAGCGGCTTCGTTCTTCGCCTTCTGCCGTCCGGCGAGAGCTGAACTCCGGCGGTCAGTTGCAGCTCTGCCCAACAGCGTGTTCTCAGTTCTGCGGGCAAGCACGCCCTCTTGCCTTGGCCCCGAGAGCAAAGTCCCGAGCGAGCACTCGACTCAGTGCAATGCACCCGGAAGGACGCTCTCGCTCGTCTTTCAAGGAGCGATTCCTAACAGCAGAAGCAGCAGAGGCACAAACTGCATGACGAGAAGGGACAACGTAGAACACGTCTCTGTCCTGGCACATTTTCGTGTGCGATACTTCCCTCCGGGTCTTCGGGCCTTGCGAAGCTCCGTGTACTGCGAGCGCTGCTACTCGCAGCTCAGAAGGACCGTGGAGCTAGCGGCGAATTCGGAGAGCTCTTCGCTGCACTGCGCCGCTCGCAAGCGGCTTCGTTCTTCGCCTTCTGCCGTCCGGCGAGAGCTGAACTCCGGCGGTCAGTTGCAGCTCTGCCCAACAGCGTGTTCTCAGTTCTGCGGGCAAGCACGCCCTCTTGCCTTGGCCCCGAGAGCAAAGTCCCGAGCGAGCACTCGACTCAGTGCAATGCACCCGGAAGGACGCTCTCGCTCGTCTTTCAAGGAGCGATTCCTAACAGCAGAAGCAGCAGAGGCACAAACTGCATGACGAGAAGGGACAACGTAGAACACGTCTCTGTCCTGGCACATTTTCGTGTGCGATACTTCCCTCCGGGTCTTCGGGCCTTGCGAAGCCCCGTGTACTGCGAGCGCTGCTACTCGCAGCTCAGAAGGACCGTGGAGCTAGCGGCGAATTCGGAGAGCTCTTCGCTGCACTGCGCCGCTCGCAAGCGGCTTCGTTCTTCGCCTTCTGCCGTCCGGCGAGAGCTGAACTCCGGCGGTCAGTTGCAGCTCTGACCAACAGCGTGTTCTCAGTTCTGCGGGCAAGCACGCCCTCTTGCCTTGGCCCCGAGAGCAAAGTCCCGAGCGAGCACTCGACTCAGTGCAATGCACCCGGAAGGACGCTCTCGCTCGTCTTTCAAGGAGCGATTCCTAACAGCAGAAGCAGCAGAGGCACAAACTGCATGACGAGAAGGGACAACGTAGAACACGTCTCTGTCCTGGCACATTTCCGTGTGCGAAACTTCCCTCCGGGTCTTCGGGCCTTGCGAAGCCCCGTGTACTGCGAGCGCTGCTACTCGCACCTCAGAAGGACCGTGGAGCTAGCGGCGAATTCGGAGAGCTCTTCGCTGCACTGCGCCGCTCGCAAGCGGCTTCGTTCTTCGCCTTCTGCCGTCCGGCGAGAGCTGAACTCCGGTGGTCAGTTGCAGCTCTGACCAACAGCGTGTTCTCAGTTCTGCGGGCAAGCACGCCCTCTTGCCTTGGCCCCGAGAGCAAAGTCCCGAGCGAGCACTCGACTCAGTGCAATGCACCCGGAAGGACGCTCTCGCTCGTCTTTCAAGGAGCGATTCCTAACAGCAGAAGCAGCAGAGGCACAAACTGCATGACGAGAAGGGACAACGTAGAACACGTCTCTGTCCTGGCACATTTCCGTGTGCGAAACTTCCCTCCGGGTCTTCGGGCCTTGCGAAGCCCCGTGTACTGCGAGCGCTGCTACTCGCAGCTCAGAAGGACCGTGGAGCTAGCGGCGAATTCGGAGAGCTCTTCGCTGCACTGCGCCGCTCGCAAGCGGCTTCGTTCTTCGCCTTCTGCCGTCCGGCGAGAGCTGAACTCCGGCGGTCAGTTGCAGCTCTGCCCAACAGCGTGTTCTCAGTTCTGCGGGCAAGCACGCCCTCTTGCCTTGGCCCCGAGAGCAAAGTCCCGAGCGAGCACTCGACTCAGTGCAATGCACCCGGAAGGACGCTCTCGCTCGTCTTTCAAGGAGCGATTCCTAACAGCAGAAGCAGCAGAGGCACAAACTGCATGACGAGAAGGGACAACGTAGAACACGTCTCTGTCCTGGAACATTTCCGTGTGCGAAACTTCCCTCCGGGTCTTCGGGCCTTGCGAAGCCCCGTGTACTGCGAGCGCTGCTACTCGCAGCTCAGAAGGACCGTGGAGCTAGCGGCGAATTCGGAGAGCTCTTCGCTGCACTGCGCCGCTCGCAAGCGGCTTCGTTCTTCGCCTTCTGCCGTCCGGCGAGAGCTGAACTCCGGCGGTCAGTTGCAGCTCTGCCCAACAGCGTGTTCTCAGTTCTGCGGGCAAGCACGCCCTCTTGCCTTGGCCCCGAGAGCAAAGTCCCGAGCGAGCACTCGACTCAGTGCAATGCACCCGGAAGGACGCTCTCGCTCGTCTTTCAAGGAGCGATTCCTAACAGCAGAAGCAGCAGAGGCACAAACTGCATGACGAGAAGGGACAACGTAGAACACGTCTCTGTCCTGGCACATTTCCGTGTGCGAAACTTCCCTCCGGGTCTTCGGGCCTTGCGAAGCTCCGTGTACTGCGAGCGCTGCTACTCGCAGCTCAGAAGGACCGTGGAGCTAGCGGCGAATTCGGAGAGCTCTTCGCTGCACTGCGCCGCTCGCAAGCGGCTTCGTTCGTCGCCTTCTGCCGTCCGGCGAGAGCTGAACTCCGGCGGTCAGTTGCAGCTCTGCCCAACAGCGTGTTCTCAGTTCTGCGGGCAAGCACGCCCTCTTGCCTTGGCCCCGAGAGCAAAGTCCCGAGCGAGCACTCGACTCAGTGCAATGCACCCGGAAGGACGCTCTCGCTCGTCTTTCAAGGAGCGATTCCTAACAGCAGAAGCAGCAGAGGCACAAACTGCATGACGAGAAGGGACAACGTAGAACACGTCTCTGTCCTGGCACATTTGCGTGTGCCATACTTCCCTCCGGGTCTTCGGGCCTTGCGAAGCTCCGTGTACTGCGAGCGCTGCTACTCGCAGCTGAGAAGGACCGTGGAGCTAGCGGCGAATTCGGAGAGCTCTTCGCTGCACTGCGCCGCTCGCAAGCGGCTTCGTTCTACGCCTTCTGCCGTCCGGCGAGAGCTGAACTCCGGCGGTCAGTTGCAGCTCTGCCCAACAGCGTGTTCTCAGTTCTGCGGGCAAGCACGCCCTCTTGCCTTGGCCCCGGGAGCAAAGTCCCGAGCGAGCGCTCGACTCAGTGCAATGCACCCGGAAGGACGCTCTCGCTCGTCTTTCAAGGAGCGATTCCTAACAGCAGAAGAAGCAGAGGCACAAACTGCATGACGAGAAGGGACAACGTAGAACACGTCTCTGTCCTGGCACATTTGCGTGTGCGAAACTTCCCTCCGGGTCTTCGGGCCTTGCGAAGCCCTGTGTACTGCGAGCGCTGCTACTCGCAGCTGAGAAGGACCGTGGAGCTAGCGGCGAATTCGGAGAGCTCTTCGCTGCACTGCGCCGCTCGCAAGCGGCTTCGTTCTTCGCCTTCTGCCGTCCGGCGAGAGCTGAACTCCGGCGGTCAGTTGCAGCTCTGCCCAACAGCGTGTTCTCAGTTCTGCGGGCAAGCACGCCCTCTTGCCTTGGCCCCGAGAGCAAAGTCCCGAGCGAGCACTCGACTCAGTGCAATGCACCCGGAAGGACGCTCTCGCTCGTCTTTCAAGGAGCGATTCCTAACAGCAGAAGCAGCAGAGGCACAAACTGCATGACGAGAAGGGACAACGTAGAACACGTCTCTGTCCTGGCACATTTTCGTGTGCGATACTTCCCTCCGGGTCTTCGGGCCTTGCGAAGCTCCGTGTACTGCGAGCGCTGCTACTCGCAGCTCAGAAGGACCGTGGAGCTAGCGGCGAATTCGGAGAGCTCTTCGCTGCACTGCGCCGCTCGCAAGCGGCTTCGTTCTTCGCCTTCTGCCGTCCGGCGAGAGCTGAACTCCGGCGGTCAGTTGCAGCTCTGCCCAACAGCGTGTTCTCAGTTCTGCGGGCAAGCACGCCCTCTTGCCTTGGCCCCGAGAGCAAAGTCCCGAGCGAGCACTCGACTCAGTGCAATGCACCCGGAAGGACGCTCTCGCTCGTCTTTCAAGGAGCGATTCCTAACAGCAGAAGCAGCAGAGGCACAAACTGCATGACGAGAAGGGACAACGTAGAACACGTCTCTGTCCTGGCACATTTGCGTGTGCGAAACTTCCCTCCGGGTCTTCGGGCCTTGCGAAGCTCCGTGTACTGCGAGCGCTGCTACTCGCAGCTGAGAAGGACCGTGGAGCTAGCGGCGAATTCGGAGAGCTCTTCGCTGCACTGCGCCGCTCGCAAGCGGCTTCGTTCTTCGCCTTCTGCCGTCCGGCGAGAGCTGAACTCCGGCGGTCAGTTGCAGCTCTGCCCAACAGCGTGTTCTCAGTTCTGCGGGCAAGCACGCCCTCTTGCCTTGGCCCCGAGAGCAAAGTCCCGAGCGAGCACTCGACTCAGTGCAATGCACCCGGAAGGACGCTCTCGCTCGCCTTTCAAGGAGCGATTCCTAACAGCAGAAGCAGCAGAGGCACAAACTGCATGACGAGAAGGGACAACGTAGAACACGTCTCTGTCCTGGCACATTTGCGTGTGCGATACTTCCCTCCGGGTCTTCGGGCCTTGCGAAGCTCCGTGTACTGCGAGCGCTGCTACTCGCAGCTCAGAAGGACCGTGGAGCTAGCGGCGAATTCGGAGAGCTCTTCGCTGCACTGCGCCGCTCGCAAGCGGCTTCGTTCTTCGCCTTCTGCCGTCCGGCGAGAGCTGAACTCCGGCGGTCAGTTGCAGCTCTGACCAACAGCGTGTTCTCAGTTCTGCGGGCAAGCACGCCCTCTTGCCTTGGCCCCGAGAGCAAAGTCCCGAGCGAGCACTCGACTCAGTGCAATGCACCCGGAAGGACGCTCTCGCTCGTCTTTCAAGGAGCGATTCCTAACAGCAGAAGCAGCAGAGGCACAAACTGCATGACGAGAAGGGACAACGTAGAACACGTCTCTGTCCTGGCACATTTCCGTGTGCGAAACTTCCCTCCGGGTCTTCGGGCCTTGCGAAGCTCCGTGTACTGCGAGCGCTGCTACTCGCAGCTCAGAAGGACCGTGGAGCTAGCGGCGAATTCGGAGAGCTCTTCGCTGCACTGCGCCGCTCGCAAGCGGCTTCGTTCTTCGCCTTCTGCCGTCCGGCGAGAGCTGAACTCCGGCGGTCAGTTGCAGCTCTGCCCAACAGCGTGTTCTCAGTTCTGCGGGCAAGCACGCCCTCTTGCCTTGGCCCCGAGAGCAAAGTCCCGAGCGAGCACTCGACTCAGTGCAATGCACCCGGAAGGACGCTCTCGCTCGTCTTTCAAGGAGCGATTCCTAACAGCAGAAGCAGCAGAGGCACAAACTGCATGACGAGAAGGGACAACGTAGAACACGTCTCTGTCCTGGCACATTTTCGTGTGCGATACTTCCCTCCGGGTCTTCGGGCCTTGCGAAGCTCCGTGTACTGCGAGCGCTGCTACTCGCAGCTGAGAAGGACCGTGGAGCTAGCGGCGAATTCGGAGAGCTCTTCGCTGCACTGCGCCGCTCGCAAGCGGCTTCGTTCTTCGCCTTCTGCCGTCCGGCGAGAGCTGAACTCCGGCGGTCAGTTGCAGCTCTGCCCAACAGCGTGTTCTCAGTTCTGCGGGCAAGCACGCCCTCTTGCCTTGGCCCCGAGAGCAAAGTCCCGAGCGAGCACTCGACTCAGTGCAATGCACCCGGAAGGACGCTCTCGCTCGTCTTTCAAGGAGCGATTCCTAACAGCAGAAGCAGCAGAGGCACAAACTGCATGACGAGAAGGGACAACGTAGAACACGTCTCTGTCCTGGCACATTTTCGTGTGCGATACTTCCCTCCGGGTCTTCGGGCCTTGCGAAGCTCCGTGTACTGCGAGCGCTGCTACTCGCAGCTGAGAAGGACCGTGGAGCTAGCGGCGAATTCGGAGAGCTCTTCGCTGCACTGCGCCGCGCGCAAGCGGCTTCGTTCTTCGCCTTCTGCCGTCCGGCGAGAGCTGAACTCCGGCGGTCAGTTGCAGCTCTGCCCAACAGCGTGTTCTCAGTTCTGCGGGCAAGCACGCCCTCTTGCCTTGGCCCCGAGAGCAAAGTCCCGAGCGAGCACTCGACTCAGTGCAATGCACCCGGAAGGACGCTCTCGCTCGTCTTTCAAGGAGCGATTCCTAACAGCAGAAGCAGCAGAGGCACAAACTGCATGACGAGAAGGGACAACGTAGAACACGTCTCTGTCCTGGCACATTTGCGTGTGCGAAACTTCCCTCCGGGTCTTCGGGCCTTGCGAAGCTCCGTGTACTGCGAGCGCTGCTACTCGCAGCTCAGAAGGACCGTGGAGCTAGCGGCGAATTCGGAGAGCTCTTCGCTGCACTGCGCCGCTCGCAAGCGGCTTCGTTCTTCGCCTTCTGCCGTCCGGCGAGAGCTGAACTCCGGCGGTCAGTTGCAGCTCTGCCCAACAGCGTGTTCTCAGTTCTGCGGGCAAGCACGCCCTCTTGCCTTGGCCCCGGGAGCAAAGTCCCGAGCGAGCACTCGACTCAGTGCAATGCACCCGGAAGGACGCTCTCGCTCGCCTTTCAAGGAGCGATTCCTAACAGCAGAAGCAGCAGAGGCACAAACTGCATGACGAGAAGGGACAACGTAGAACACGTCTCGGTCCTGGCACATTTGCGTGTGCGAAACTTCCCTCCGGGTCTTCGGGCCTTGCGAAGCTCCGTGTACTGCGAGCGCTGCTACTCGCAGCTGAGAAGGACCGTGGAGCTAGCGGCGAATTCGGAGAGCTCTTCGCTGCACTGCGCCGCTCGCAAGCGGCTTCGTTCTTCGCCTTCTGCCGTCCGGCGAGAGCTGAACTCCGGCGGTCAGTTGCAGCTCTGCCCAACAGCGTGTTCTCAGTTCTGCGGGCAAGCACGCCCTCTTGCCTTGGCCCCGGGAGCAAAGTCCCGAGCGAGCACTCGACTCAGTGCAATGCACCCGGAAGGACGCTCTCGCTCGCCTTTCAAGGAGCGATTCCTAACAGCAGAAGCAGCAGAGGCACAAACTGCATGACGAGAAGGGACAACGTAGAACACGTCTCTGTCCTGGCACATTTGCGTGTGCGATACTTCCCTCCGGGTCTTCGGGCCTTGCGAAGCTCCGTGTACTGCGAGCGCTGCTACTCGCAGCTCAGAAGGACCGTGGAGCTAGCGGCGAATTCGGAGAGCTCTTCGCTGCACTGCGCCGCTCGCAAGCGGCTTCGTTCTTCGCCTTCTGCCGTCCGGCGAGAGCTGAACTCCGGCGGTCAGTTGCAGCTCTGCCCAACAGCGTGTTCTCAGTTCTGCGGGCAAGCACGCCCTCTTGCCTTGGCCCCGAGAGCAAAGTCCCGAGCGAGCACTCGACTCAGTGCAATGCACCCGGAAGGACGCTCTCGCTCGTCTTTCAAGGAGCGATTCCTAACAGCAGAAGCAGCAGAGGCACAAACTGCATGACGAGAAGGGACAACGTAGAACACGTCTCTGTCCTGGCACATTTTCGTGTGCGATACTTCCCTCCGGGTCTTCGGGCCTTGCGAAGCCCTGTGTACTGCGAGCGCTGCTACTCGCAGCTGAGAAGGACCGTGGAGCTAGCGGCGAATTCGGAGAGCTCTTCGCTGCACTGCGCCGCTCGCAAGCGGCTTCGTTCTTCGCCTTCTGCCGTCCGGCGAGAGCTGAACTCCGGCGGTCAGTTGCAGCTCTGCCCAACAGCGTGTTCTCAGTTCTGCGGGCAAGCACGCCCTCTTGCCTTGGCCCCGAGAGCAAAGTCCCGAGCGAGCACTCGACTCAGTGCAATGCACCCGGAAGGACGCTCTCGCTCGTCTTTCAAGGAGCGATTCCTAACAGCAGAAGCAGCAGAGGCACAAACTGCATGACGAGAAGGGACAACGTAGAACACGTCTCTGTCCTGGCACATTTTCGTGTGCGATACTTCCCTCCGGGTCTTCGGGCCTTGCGAAGCTCCGTGTACTGCGAGCGCTGCTACTCGCAGCTCAGAAGGACCGTGGAGCTAGCGGCGAATTCGGAGAGCTCTTCGCTGCACTGCGCCGCTCGCAAGCGGCTTCGTTCTTCGCCTTCTGCCGTCCGGCGAGAGCTGAACTCCGGCGGTCAGTTGCAGCTCTGCCCAACAGCGTGTTCTCAGTTCTGCGGGCAAGCACGCCCTCTTGCCTTGGCCCCGAGAGCAAAGTCCCGAGCGAGCACTCGACTCAGTGCAATGCACCCGGAAGGACGCTCTCGCTCGTCTTTCAAGGAGCGATTCCTAACAGCAGAAGCAGCAGAGGCACAAACTGCATGACGAGAAGGGACAACGTAGAACACGTCTCTGTCCTGGCACATTTTCGTGTGCGATACTTCCCTCCGGGTCTTCGGGCCTTGCGAAGCCCCGTGTACTGCGAGCGCTGCTACTCGCAGCTCAGAAGGACCGTGGAGCTAGCGGCGAATTCGGAGAGCTCTTCGCTGCACTGCGCCGCTCGCAAGCGGCTTCGTTCTTCGCCTTCTGCCGTCCGGCGAGAGCTGAACTCCGGCGGTCAGTTGCAGCTCTGCCCAACAGCGTGTTCTCAGTTCTGCGGGCAAGCACGCCCTCTTGCCTTGGCCCCGAGAGCAAAGTCCCGAGCGAGCACTCGACTCAGTGCAATGCACCCGGAAGGACGCTCTCGCTCGTCTTTCAAGGAGCGATTCCTAACAGCACAAGCAGCAGAGGCACAAACTGCATGACGAGAAGGGACAACGTAGAACACGTCTCTGTCCTGGCACATTTCCGTGTGCGATACTTCCCTCCGGGTCTTCGGGCCTTGCGAAGCTCCGTGTACTGCGAGCGCTGCTACTCGCAGCTCAGAAGGACCGTGGAGCTAGCGGCGAATTCGGAGAGCTCTTCGCTGCACTGCGCCGCTCGCAAGCGGCTTCGTTCTTCGCCTTCTGCCGTCCGGCGAGAGCTGAACTCCGGCGGTCAGTTGCAGCTCTGCCCAACAGCGTGTTCTCAGTTCTGCGGGCAAGCACGCCCTCTTGCCTTGGCCCCGAGAGCAAAGTCCCGAGCGAGCACTCGACTCAGTGCAATGCACCCGGAAGGACGCTCTCGCTCGCCTTTCAAGGAGCGATTCCTAACAGCAGAAGCAGCAGAGGCACAAACTGCATGACGAGAAGGGACAACGTAGAACACGTCTCTGTCCTGGCACATTTGCGTGTGCGATACTTCCCTCCGGGTCTTCGGGCCTTGCGAAGCTCCGTGTACTGCGAGCGCTGCTACTCGCAGCTGAGAAGGACCGTGGAGCTAGCGGCGAATTCGGAGAGCTCTTCGCTGCACTGCGCCGCTCGCAAGCGGCTTCGTTCTTCGCCTTCTGCCGTCCGGCGAGAGCTGAACTCCGGCGGTCAGTTGCAGCTCTGACCAACAGCGTGTTCTCAGTTCTGCGGGCAAGCACGCCCTCTTGCCTTGGCCCCGAGAGCAAAGTCCCGAGCGAGCACTCGACTCAGTGCAATGCACCCGGAAGGACGCTCTCGCTCGTCTTTCAAGGAGCGATTCCTAACAGCAGAAGCAGCAGAGGCACAAACTGCATGACGAGAAGGGACAACGTAGAACACGTCTCTGTCCTGGCACATTTCCGTGTGCGAAACTTCCCTCCGGGTCTTCGGGCCTTGCGAAGCTCCGTGTACTGCGAGCGCTGCTACTCGCAGCTCAGAAGGACCGTGGAGCTAGCGGCGAATTCGGAGAGCTCTTCGCTGCACTGCGCCGCTCGCAAGCGGCTTCGTTCTTCGCCTTCTGCCGTCCGGCGAGAGCTGAACTCCGGCGGTCAGTTGCAGCTCTGCCCAACAGCGTGTTCTCAGTTCTGCGGGCAAGCACGCCCTCTTGCCTTGGCCCCGAGAGCAAAGTCCCGAGCGAGCACTCGACTCAGTGCAATGCACCCGGAAGGACGCTCTCGCTCGTCTTTCAAGGAGCGATTCCTAACAGCAGAAGCAGCAGAGGCACAAACTGCATGACGAGAAGGGACAACGTAGAACACGTCTCTGTCCTGGCACATTTTCGTGTGCGATACTTCCCTCCGGGTCTTCGGGCCTTGCGAAGCTCCGTGTACTGCGAGCGCTGCTACTCGCAGCTGAGAAGGACCGTGGAGCTAGCGGCGAATTCGGAGAGCTCTTCGCTGCACTGCGCCGCTCGCAAGCGGCTTCGTTCTTCGCCTTCTGCCGTCCGGCGAGAGCTGAACTCCGGCGGTCAGTTGCAGCTCTGCCCAACAGCGTGTTCTCAGTTCTGCGGGCAAGCACGCCCTCTTGCCTTGGCCCCGAGAGCAAAGTCCCGAGCGAGCACTCGACTCAGTGCAATGCACCCGGAAGGACGCTCTCGCTCGTCTTTCAAGGAGCGATTCCTAACAGCAGAAGCAGCAGAGGCACAAACTGCATGACGAGAAGGGACAACGTAGAACACGTCTCTGTCCTGGCACATTTTCGTGTGCGATACTTCCCTCCGGGTCTTCGGGCCTTGCGAAGCTCCGTGTACTGCGAGCGCTGCTACTCGCAGCTGAGAAGGACCGTGGAGCTAGCGGCGAATTCGGAGAGCTCTTCGCTGCACTGCGCCGCGCGCAAGCGGCTTCGTTCTTCGCCTTCTGCCGTCCGGCGAGAGCTGAACTCCGGCGGTCAGTTGCAGCTCTGCCCAACAGCGTGTTCTCAGTTCTGCGGGCAAGCACGCCCTCTTGCCTTGGCCCCGAGAGCAAAGTCCCGAGCGAGCACTCGACTCAGTGCAATGCACCCGGAAGGACGCTCTCGCTCGTCTTTCAAGGAGCGATTCCTAACAGCAGAAGCAGCAGAGGCACAAACTGCATGACGAGAAGGGACAACGTAGAACACGTCTCTGTCCTGGCACATTTGCGTGTGCGAAACTTCCCTCCGGGTCTTCGGGCCTTGCGAAGCTCCGTGTACTGCGAGCGCTGCTACTCGCAGCTCAGAAGGACCGTGGAGCTAGCGGCGAATTCGGAGAGCTCTTCGCTGCACTGCGCCGCTCGCAAGCGGCTTCGTTCTTCGCCTTCTGCCGTCCGGCGAGAGCTGAACTCCGGCGGTCAGTTGCAGCTCTGCCCAACAGCGTGTTCTCAGTTCTGCGGGCAAGCACGCCCTCTTGCCTTGGCCCCGGGAGCAAAGTCCCGAGCGAGCACTCGACTCAGTGCAATGCACCCGGAAGGACGCTCTCGCTCGCCTTTCAAGGAGCGATTCCTAACAGCAGAAGCAGCAGAGGCACAAACTGCATGACGAGAAGGGACAACGTAGAACACGTCTCGGTCCTGGCACATTTGCGTGTGCGAAACTTCCCTCCGGGTCTTCGGGCCTTGCGAAGCTCCGTGTACTGCGAGCGCTGCTACTCGCAGCTGAGAAGGACCGTGGAGCTAGCGGCGAATTCGGAGAGCTCTTCGCTGCACTGCGCCGCTCGCAAGCGGCTTCGTTCTTCGCCTTCTGCCGTCCGGCGAGAGCTGAACTCCGGCGGTCAGTTGCAGCTCTGCCCAACAGCGTGTTCTCAGTTCTGCGGGCAAGCACGCCCTCTTGCCTTGGCCCCGGGAGCAAAGTCCCGAGCGAGCACTCGACTCAGTGCAATGCACCCGGAAGGACGCTCTCGCTCGCCTTTCAAGGAGCGATTCCTAACAGCAGAAGCAGCAGAGGCACAAACTGCATGACGAGAAGGGACAACGTAGAACACGTCTCTGTCCTGGCACATTTGCGTGTGCGATACTTCCCTCCGGGTCTTCGGGCCTTGCGAAGCTCCGTGTACTGCGAGCGCTGCTACTCGCAGCTCAGAAGGACCGTGGAGCTAGCGGCGAATTCGGAGAGCTCTTCGCTGCACTGCGCCGCTCGCAAGCGGCTTCGTTCTTCGCCTTCTGCCGTCCGGCGAGAGCTGAACTCCGGCGGTCAGTTGCAGCTCTGCCCAACAGCGTGTTCTCAGTTCTGCGGGCAAGCACGCCCTCTTGCCTTGGCCCCGAGAGCAAAGTCCCGAGCGAGCACTCGACTCAGTGCAATGCACCCGGAAGGACGCTCTCGCTCGTCTTTCAAGGAGCGATTCCTAACAGCAGAAGCAGCAGAGGCACAAACTGCATGACGAGAAGGGACAACGTAGAACACGTCTCTGTCCTGGCACATTTTCGTGTGCGATACTTCCCTCCGGGTCTTCGGGCCTTGCGAAGCCCTGTGTACTGCGAGCGCTGCTACTCGCAGCTGAGAAGGACCGTGGAGCTAGCGGCGAATTCGGAGAGCTCTTCGCTGCACTGCGCCGCTCGCAAGCGGCTTCGTTCTTCGCCTTCTGCCGTCCGGCGAGAGCTGAACTCCGGCGGTCAGTTGCAGCTCTGCCCAACAGCGTGTTCTCAGTTCTGCGGGCAAGCACGCCCTCTTGCCTTGGCCCCGAGAGCAAAGTCCCGAGCGAGCACTCGACTCAGTGCAATGCACCCGGAAGGACGCTCTCGCTCGTCTTTCAAGGAGCGATTCCTAACAGCAGAAGCAGCAGAGGCACAAACTGCATGACGAGAAGGGACAACGTAGAACACGTCTCTGTCCTGGCACATTTTCGTGTGCGATACTTCCCTCCGGGTCTTCGGGCCTTGCGAAGCTCCGTGTACTGCGAGCGCTGCTACTCGCAGCTCAGAAGGACCGTGGAGCTAGCGGCGAATTCGGAGAGCTCTTCGCTGCACTGCGCCGCTCGCAAGCGGCTTCGTTCTTCGCCTTCTGCCGTCCGGCGAGAGCTGAACTCCGGCGGTCAGTTGCAGCTCTGCCCAACAGCGTGTTCTCAGTTCTGCGGGCAAGCACGCCCTCTTGCCTTGGCCCCGAGAGCAAAGTCCCGAGCGAGCACTCGACTCAGTGCAATGCACCCGGAAGGACGCTCTCGCTCGTCTTTCAAGGAGCGATTCCTAACAGCAGAAGCAGCAGAGGCACAAACTGCATGACGAGAAGGGACAACGTAGAACACGTCTCTGTCCTGGCACATTTTCGTGTGCGATACTTCCCTCCGGGTCTTCGGGCCTTGCGAAGCCCCGTGTACTGCGAGCGCTGCTACTCGCAGCTCAGAAGGACCGTGGAGCTAGCGGCGAATTCGGAGAGCTCTTCGCTGCACTGCGCCGCTCGCAAGCGGCTTCGTTCTTCGCCTTCTGCCGTCCGGCGAGAGCTGAACTCCGGCGGTCAGTTGCAGCTCTGCCCAACAGCGTGTTCTCAGTTCTGCGGGCAAGCACGCCCTCTTGCCTTGGCCCCGAGAGCAAAGTCCCGAGCGAGCACTCGACTCAGTGCAATGCACCCGGAAGGACGCTCTCGCTCGTCTTTCAAGGAGCGATTCCTAACAGCACAAGCAGCAGAGGCACAAACTGCATGACGAGAAGGGACAACGTAGAACACGTCTCTGTCCTGGCACATTTCCGTGTGCGATACTTCCCTCCGGGTCTTCGGGCCTTGCGAAGCTCCGTGTACTGCGAGCGCTGCTACTCGCAGCTCAGAAGGACCGTGGAGCTAGCGGCGAATTCGGAGAGCTCTTCGCTGCACTGCGCCGCTCGCAAGCGGCTTCGTTCTTCGCCTTCTGCCGTCCGGCGAGAGCTGAACTCCGGCGGTCAGTTGCAGCTCTGACCAACAGCGTGTTCTCAGTTCTGCGGGCAAGCACGCCCTCTTGCCTTGGCCCCGAGAGCAAAGTCCCGAGCGAGCACTCGACTCAGTGCAATGCACCCGGAAGGACGTTCTCGCTCGTCTTTCAAGGAGCGATTCCTAAGAGCAGAAGCAGCAGAGGCACAAACTGCATGACGAGAAGGGACAACGTAGAACACGTCTCTGTCCTGGCACATTTTCGTGTGCGAAACTTCCCTCCGGGTCTTCGGGCCTTGCGAAGCCCCGTGTACTGCGAGCGCTGCTACTCGCAGCTCAGAAGGACCGTGGAGCTAGCGGCGAATTCGGAGAGCTCTTCGCTGCACTGCGCCGCTCGCAAGCGGCTTCGTTCTTCGCCTTCTGCCGTCCGGCGAGAGCTGAACTCCGGCGGTCAGTTGCAGCTCTGCCCAACAGCGTGTTCTCAGTTCTGCGGGCAAGCACGCCCTCTTGCCTTGGCCCCGAGAGCAAAGTCCCGAGCGAGCACTCGACTCAGTGCAATGCACCCGGAAGGACGCTCTCGCTCGTCTTTCAAGGAGCGATTCCTAACAGCAGAAGCAGCAGAGGCACAAACTGCATGACGAGAAGGGACAACGTAGAACACGTCTCTGTCCTGGCACATTTGCGTGTGCGATACTTCCCTCCGGGTCTTCGGGCCTTGCGAAGCTCCGTGTACTGCGAGCGCTGCTACTCGCAGCTGAGAAGGACCGTGGAGCTAGCGGCGAATTCGGAGAGCTCTTCGCTGCACTGCGCCGCTCGCAAGCGGCTTCGTTCTTCGCCTTCTGCCGTCCGGCGAGAGCTGAACTCCGGCGGTCAGTTGCAGCTCTGCCCAACAGCGTGTTCTCAGTTCTGCGGGCAAGCACGCCCTCTTGCCTTGGCCCCGAGAGCAAAGTCCCGAGCGAGCACTCGACTCAGTGCAATGCACCCGGAAGGACGCTCTCGCTCGTCTTTCAAGGAGCGATTCCTAACAGCAGAAGCAGCAGAGGCACAAACTGCATGACGAGAAGGGACAACGTAGAACACGTCTCTGTCCTGGCACATTTGCGTGTGCGATACTTCCCTCCGGGTCTTCGGGCCTTGCGAAGCTCCGTGTACTGCGAGCGCTGCTACTCGCAGCTGAGAAGGACCGTGGAGCTAGCGGCGAATTCGGAGAGCTCTTCGCTGCACTGCGCCGCTCGCAAGCGGCTTCGTTCTTCGCCTTCTGCCGTCCGGCGAGAGCTGAACTCCGGCGGTCAGTTGCAGCTCTGCCCAACAGCGTGTTCTCAGTTCTGCGGGCAAGCACGCCCTCTTGCCTTGGCCCCGAGAGCAAAGTCCCGAGCGAGCACTCGACTCAGTGCAATGCACCCGGAAGGACGCTCTCGCTCGTCTTTCAAGGAGCGATTCCTAACAGCAGAAGCAGCAGAGGCACAAACTGCATGACGAGAAGGGACAACGTAGAACACGTCTCTGTCCTGGCACATTTTCGTGTGCGATACTTCCCTCCGGCTCTTCGGGCCTTGCGAAGCCCTGTGTACTGCGAGCGCTGCTACTCGCAGCTGAGAAGGACCGTGGAGCTAGCGGCGAATTCGGAGAGCTCTTCGCTGCACTGCGCCGCTCGCAAGCGGCTTCGTTCTTCGCCTTCTGCCGTCCGGCGAGAGCTGAACTCCGGCGGTCAGTTGCAGCTCTGACCAACAGCGTGTTCTCAGTTCTGCGGGCAAGCACGCCCTCTTGCCTTGGCCCCGAGAGCAAAGTCCCGAGCGAGCACTCGACTCAGTGCAATGCACCCGGAAGGACGCTCTCGCTCGTCTTTCAAGGAGCGATTCCTAACAGCAGAAGCAGCAGAGGCACAAACTGCATGACGAGAAGGGACAACGTAGAACACGTCTCTGTCCTGGCACATTTTCGTGTGCGATACTTCCCTCCGGGTCTTCGGGCCTTGCGAAGCCCTGTGTACTGCGAGCGCTGCTACTCGCAGCTGAGAAGGACCGTGGAGCTAGCGGCGAATTCGGAGAGCTCTTCGCTGCACTGCGCCGCTCGCAAGCGGCTTCGTTCTTCGCCTTCTGCCGTCCGGCGAGAGCTGAACTCCGGCGGTCAGTTGCAGCTCTGCCCAACAGCGTGTTCTCAGTTCTGCGGGCAAGCACGCCCTCTTGCCTTGGCCCCGAGAGCAAAGTCCCGAGCGAGCACTCGACTCAGTGCAATGCACCCGGAAGGACGCTCTCGCTCGTCTTTCAAGGAGCGATTCCTAACAGCAGAAGCAGCAGAGGCACAAACTGCATGACGAGAAGGGACAACGTAGAACACGTCTCTGTCCTGGCACATTTCCGTGTGCGAAACTTCCCTCCGGGTCTTCGGGCCTTGCGAAGCTCCGTGTACTGCGAGCGCTGCTACTCGCAGCTCAGAAGGACCGTGGAGCTAGCGGCGAATTCGGAGAGCTCGACGCTGCACTGCGCCGCTCGCAAGCGGCTTCGTTCTTCGCCTTCTGCCGTCCGGCGAGAGCTGAACTCCGGCGGTCAGTTGCAGCTCTGACCAACAGCGTGTTCTCAGTTCTGCGGGCAAGCACGCCCTCTTGCCTTGGCCCCGAGAGCAAAGTCCCGAGCGAGCACTCGACTCAGTGCAATGCACCCGGAAGGACGCTCTCGCTCGTCTTTCAAGGAGCGATTCCTAACAGCAGAAGCAGCAGAGGCACAAACTGCATGACGAGAAGGGACACCGTAGAACACGTCTCTGTCCTGGCACATTTGCGTGTGCCATACTTCCCTCCGGGTCTTCGGGCCTTGCGAAGCTCCGTGTACTGCGAGCGCTGCTACTCGCAGCTGAGAAGGACCGTGGAGCTAGCGGCGAATTCGGAGAGCTCTTCGCTGCACTGCGCCGCTCGCAAGCGGCTTCGTTCTACGCCTTCTGCCGTCCGGCGAGAGCTGAACTCCGGCGGTCAGTTGCAGCTCTGACCAACAGCGTGTTCTCAGTTCTGCGGGCAAGCACGCCCTCTTGCCTTGGCCCCGGGAGCAAAGTCCCGAGCGAGCGCTCGACTCAGTGCAATGCACCCGGAAGGACGCTCTCGCTCGTCTTTCAAGGAGCGATTCCTAACAGCAGAAGAAGCAGAGGCACAAACTGCATGACGAGAAGGGACAACGTAGAACACGTCTCTGTCCTGGCACATTTGCGTGTGCGAAACTTCCCTCCGGGTCTTCGGGCCTTGCGAAGCCCTGTGTACTGCGAGCGCTGCTACTCGCAGCTCAGAAGGACCGTGGAGCTAGCGGCGAATTCGGAGAGCTCTTCGCTGCACTGCGCCGCTCGCAAGCGGCTTCGTTCTTCGCCTTCTGCCGTCCGGCGAGAGCTGAACTCCGGCGGTCAGTTGCAGCTCTGCCCAACAGCGTGTTCTCAGTTCTGCGGGCAAGCACGCCCTCTTGCCTTGGCCCCGAGAGCAAAGTCCCGAGCGAGCGCTCGACTCAGTGCAATGCACCCGGAAGGACGCTCTCGCTCGTCTTTCAAGGAGCGATTCCTAACAGCAGAAGCAGCAGAGGCACAAACTGCATGACGAGAAGGGACAACGTAGAACACGTCTCTGTCCTGGAACATTTTCGTGTGCGATACTTCCCTCCGGGTCTTCGGGCCTTGCGAAGCTCCGTGTACTGCGAGCGCTGCTACTCGCAGCTCAGAAGGACCGTGGAGCTAGCGGCGAATTCGGAGAGCTCTTCGCTGCACTGCGCCGCTCGCAAGCGGCTTCGTTCTTCGCCTTCTGCCGTCCGGCGAGAGCTGAACTCCGGCGGTCAGTTGCAGCTCTGCCCAACAGCGTGTTCTCAGTTCTGCGGGCAAGCACGCCCTCTTGCCTTGGCCCCGAGAGCAAAGTCCCGAGCGAGCACTCGACTCAGTGCAATGCACCCGGAAGGACGCTCTCGCTCGTCTTTCAAGGAGCGATTCCTAACAGCAGAAGCAGCAGAGGCACAAACTGCATGACGAGAAGGGACAACGTAGAACACGTCTCTGTCCTGGCACATTTTCGTGTGCGATACTTCCCTCCGGGTCTTCGGGCCTTGCGAAGCTCCGTGTACTGCGAGCGCTGCTACTCGCAGCTGAGAAGGACCGTGGAGCTAGCGGCGAATTCGGAGAGCTCTTCGCTGCACTGCGCCGTTCGCAAGCGGCTTCGTTCTTCGCCTTCTGCCGTCCGGCGAGAGCTGAACTCCGGCGGTCAGTTGCAGCTCTGCCCAACAGCGTGTTCTCAGTTCTGCGGGCAAGCACGCCCTCTTGCCTTGGCCCCGAGAGCAAAGTCCCGAGCGAGCACTCGACTCAGTGCAATGCACCCGGAAGGACGCTCTCGCTCGCCTTTCAAGGAGCGATTCCTAACAGCACAAGCAGCAGAGGCACAAACTGCATGACGAGAAGGGACAACGTAGAACACGTCTCTGTCCTGGCACATTTGCGTGTGCGATACTTCCCTCCGGGTCTTCGGGCCTTGCGAAGCTCCGTGTACTGCGAGCGCTGCTACTCGCAGCTCAGAAGGACCGTGGAGCTAGCGGCGAATTCGGAGAGCTCTTCGCTGCACTGCGCCGCTCGCAAGCGGCTTCGTTCTTCGCCTTCTGCCGTCCGGCGAGAGCTGAACTCCGGCGGTCAGTTGCAGCTCTGCCCAACAGCGTGTTCTCAGTTCTGCGGGCAAGCACGCCCTCTTGCCTTGGCCCCGAGAGCAAAGTCCCGAGCGAGCACTCGACTCAGTGCAATGCACCCGGAAGGACGCTCTCGCTCGTCTTTCAAGGAGCGATTCCTAACAGCAGAAGCAGCAGAGGCACAAACTGCATGACGAGAAGGGACAACGTAGAACACGTCTCTGTCCTGGCACATTTGCGTGTGCGAAACTTCCCTCCGGGTCTTCGGGCCTTGCGAAGCTCCGTGTACTGCGAGCGCTGCTACTCGCAGCTGAGAAGGACCGTGGAGCTAGCGGCGAATTCGGAGAGCTCTTCGCTGCACTGCGCCGCTCGCAAGCGGCTTCGTTCTTCGCCTTCTGCCGTCCGGCGACAGCTGAACTCCGGCGGTCAGTTGCAGCTCTGCCCAACAGCGTGTTCTCAGTTCTGCGGGCAAGCACGCCCTCTTGCCTTGGCCCCGAGAGCAAAGTCCTGAGCGAGCACTCGACTCAGTGCAATGCACCCGGAAGGACGCTCTCGCTCGCCTTTCAAGGAGCGATTCCTAACAGCAGAAGCAGCAGAGGCACAAACTGCATGACGAGAAGGGACAACGTAGAACACGTCTCTGTCCTGGCACATTTGCGTGTGCGATACTTCCCTCCGGGTCTTCGGGCCTTGCGAAGCTCCGTGTACTGCGAGCGCTGCTACTCGCAGCTCAGAAGGACCGTGGAGCTAGCGGCGAATTCGGAGAGCTCTTCGCTGCACTGCGCCGCTCGCAAGCGGCTTCGTTCTTCGCCTTCTGCCGTCCGGCGAGAGCTGAACTCCGGCGGTCAGTTGCAGCTCTGCCCAACAGCGTGTTCTCAGTTCTGCGGGCAAGCACGCCCTCTTGCCTTGGCCCCGAGAGCAAAGTCCCGAGCGAGCACTCGACTCAGTGCAATGCACCCGGAAGGACGCTCTCGCTCGTCTTTCAAGGAGCGATTCCTAACAGCAGAAGCAGCAGAGGCACAAACTGCATGACGAGAAGGGACAACGTAGAACACGTCTCTGTCCTGGCACATTTGCGTGTGCGATACTTCCCTCCGGGTCTTCGGGCCTTGCGAAGCTCCGTGTACTGCGAGCGCTGCTACTCGCAGCTCAGAAGGACCGTGGAGCTAGCGGCGAATTCGGAGAGCTCTTCGCTGCACTGCGCCGCTCGCAAGCGGCTTCGTTCTTCGCCTTCTGCCGTCCGGCGAGAGCTGAACTCCGGCGGTCAGTTGCAGCTCTGCCCAACAGCGTGTTCTCAGTTCTGCGGGCAAGCACGCCCTCTTGCCTTGGCCCCGAGAGCAAAGTCCCGAGCGAGCACTCGACTCAGTGCAATGCACCCGGAAGGACGCTCTCGCTCGTCTTTCAAGGAGCGATTCCTAACAGCAGAAGCAGCAGAGGCACAAACTGCATGACGAGAAGGGACAACGTAGAACACGTCTCTGTCCTGGCACATTTGCGTGTGCGATACTTCCCTCCGGGTCTTCGGGCCTTGCGAAGCTCCGTGTACTGCGAGCGCTGCTACTCGCAGCTCAGAAGGACCGTGGAGCTAGCGGCGAATTCGGAGAGCTCTTCGCTGCACTGCGCCGCTCGCAAGCGGCTTCGTTCTTCGCCTTCTGCCGTCCGGCGAGAGCTGAACTCCGGCGGTCAGTTGTAGCTCTGCCCAACAGCGTGTTCTCAGTTCTGCGGGCAAGCACGCCCTCTTGCCTTGGCCCCGAGAGCAAAGTCCCGAGCGAGCACTCGACTCAGTGCAATGCACCCGGAAGGACGCTCTCGCTCGCCTTTCAAGGAGCGATTCCTAACAGCAGAAGCAGCAGAGGCACAAACTGCATGACGAGAAGGGACAACGTAGAACACGTCTCTGTCCTGGCACATTTTCGTGTGCGATACTTCCCTCCGGGTCTTCGGGCCTTGCGAAGCTCCGTGTACTGCGAGCGCTGCTACTCGCAGCTCAGAAGGACCGTGGAGCTAGCGGCGAATTCGGAGAGCTCTTCGCTGCACTGCGCCGCTCGCAAGCGGCTTCGTTCTTCGCCTTCTGCCGTCCGGCGAGAGCTGAACTCCGGCGGTCAGTTGCAGCTCTGCCCAACAGCGTGTTCTCAGTTCTGCGGGCAAGCACGCCCTCTTGCCTTGGCCCCGGGAGCAAAGTCCCGAGCGAGCACTCGACTCAGTGCAATGCACCCGGAAGGACGCTCTCGCTCGCCTTTCAAGGAGCGATTCCTAACAGCAGAAGCAGCAGAGGCACAAACTGCATGACGAGAAGGGACAACGTAGAACACGTCTCTGTCCTGGCACATTTGCGTGTGCGATACTTCCCTCCGGGTCTTCGGGCCTTGCGAAGCTCCGTGTACTGCGAGCGCTGCTACTCGCAGCTCAGAAGGACCGTGGAGCTAGCGGCGAATTCGGAGAGCTCTTCGCTGCACTGCGCCGCTCGCAAGCGGCTTCGTTCTTCGCCTTCTGCCGTCCGGCGAGAGCTGAACTCCGGCGGTCAGTTGCAGCTCTGCCCAACAGCGTGTTCTCAGTTCTGCGGGCAAGCACGCCCTCTTGCCTTGGCCCCGAGAGCAAAGTCCCGAGCGAGCACTCGACTCAGTGCAATGCACCCGGAAGGACGCTCTCGCTCGTCTTTCAAGGAGCGATTCCTAACAGCAGAAGCAGCAGAGGCACAAACTGCATGACGAGAAGGGACAACGTAGAACACGTCTCTGTCCTGGCACATTTGCGTGTGCGATACTTCCCTCCGGGTCTTCGGGCCTTGCGAAGCTCCGTGTACTGCGAGCGCTGCTACTCGCAGCTCAGAAGGACCGTGGAGCTAGCGGCGAATTCGGAGAGCTCTTCGCTGCACTGCGCCGCTCGCAAGCGGCTTCGTTCTTCGCCTTCTGCCGTCCGGCGAGAGCTGAACTCCGGCGGTCAGTTGCAGCTCTGCCCAACAGCGTGTTCTCAGTTCTGCGGGCAAGCACGCCCTCTTGCCTTGGCCCCGAGAGCAAAGTCCCGAGCGAGCACTCGACTCAGTGCAATGCACCCGGAAGGACGCTCTCGCTCGTCTTTCAAGGAGCGATTCCTAACAGCAGAAGCAGCAGAGGCACAAACTGCATGACGAGAAGGGACAACGTAGAACACGTCTCTGTCCTGGCACATTTGCGTGTGCGATACTTCCCTCCGGGTCTTCGGGCCTTGCGAAGCTCCGTGTACTGCGAGCGCTGCTACTCGCAGCTGAGAAGGACCGTGGAGCTAGCGGCGAATTCGGAGAGCTCTTCGCTGCACTGCGCCGCTCGCAAGCGGCTTCGTTCTTCGCCTTCTGCCGTCCGGCGAGAGCTGAACTCCGGCGGTCAGTTGCAGCTCTGCCCAACAGCGTGTTCTCAGTTCTGCGGGCAAGCACGCCCTCTTGCCTTGGCCCCGAGAGCAAAGTCCCGAGCGAGCACTCGACTCAGTGCAATGCACCCGGAAGGACGCTCTCGCTCGTCTTTCAAGGAGCGATTCCTAACAGCAGAAGCAGCAGAGGCACAAACTGCATGACGAGAAGGGACAACGTAGAACACGTCTCTGTCCTGGCACATTTCCGTGTGCGAAACTTCCCTCCGGGTCTTCGGGCCTTGCGAATCCCTGTGTACTGCGAGCGCTGCTACTCGCAGCTGAGAAGGACCGTGGAGCTAGCGGCGAATTCGGAGAGCTCTTCGCTGCACTGCGCCGCTCGCAAGCGGCTTCGTTCTTCGCCTTCTGCCGTCCGGCGAGAGCTGAACTCCGGCGGTCAGTTGCAGCTCTGACCAACAGCGTGTTCTCAATTCTGCGGGCAAGCACGCCCTCTTGCCTTGGCCCCGAGAGCAAAGTCCCGAGCGAGCACTCGACTCAGTGCAATGCACCCGGAAGGACGCTCTCGCTCGTCTTTCAAGGAGCGATTCCTAACAGCAGAAGCAGCAGAGGCACAAACTGCATGACGAGAAGGGACAACGTAGAACACGTCTCTGTCCTGGCACATTTTCGTGTGCGATACTTCCCTCCGGGTCTTCGGGCCTTGCGAAGCCCCGTGTACTGCGAGCGCTGCTACTCGCAGCTCAGAAGGACCGTGGAGCTAGCGGCGAATTCGGAGAGCTCTTCGCTGCACTGCGCCGCTCGCAAGCGGCTTCGTTCTTCGCCTTCTGCCGTCCGGCGAGAGCTGAACTCCGGCGGTCAGTTGCAGCTCTGCCCAACAGCGTGTTCTCAGTTCTGCGGGCAAGCACGCCCTCTTGCCTTGGCCCCGAGAGCAAAGTCCCGAGCGAGCACTCGACTCAGTGCAATGCACCCGGAAGGACGCTCTCGCTCGTCTTTCAAGGAGCGATTCCTAACAGCAGAAGCAGCAGAGGCACAAACTGCATGACGAGAAGGGACAACGTAGAACACGTCTCTGTCCTGGCACATTTCCGTGTGCGAAACTTCCCTCCGGGTCTTCGGGCCTTGCGAAGCCCCGTGTACTGCGAGCGCTGCTACTCGCAGCTCAGAAGGACCGTGGAGCTAGCGGCGAATTCGGAGAGCTCTTCGCTGCACTGCGCCGCTCGCAAGCGGCTTCGTTCTTCGCCTTCTGCCGTCCGGCGAGAGCTGAACTCCGGCGGTCAGTTGCAGCTCTGCCCAACAGCGTGTTCTCAGTTCTGCGGGCAAGCACGCCCTCTTGCCTTGGCCCCGAGAGCAAAGTCCCGAGCGAGCACTCGACTCAGTGCAATGCACCCGGAAGGACGCTCTCGCTCGTCTTTCAAGGAGCGATTCCTAACAGCAGAAGCAGCAGAGGCACAAACTGCATGACGAGAAGGGACAACGTAGAACACGTCTCTGTCCTGGCACATTTGCGTGTGCCATACTTCCCTCCGGGTCTTCGGGCCTTGCGAAGCTCCGTGTACTGCGAGCGCTGCTACTCGCAGCTGAGAAGGACCGTGGAGCTAGCGGCGAATTCGGAGAGCTCTTCGCTGCACTGCGCCGCTCGCAAGCGGCTTCGTTCTACGCCTTCTGCCGTCCGGCGAGAGCTGAACTCCGGCGGTCAGTTGCAGCTCTGCCCAACAGCGTGTTCTCAGTTCTGCGGGCAAGCACGCCCTCTTGCCTTGGCCCCGGGAGCAAAGTCCCGAGCGAGCGCTCGACTCAGTGCAATGCACCCGGAAGGACGCTCTCGCTCGTCTTTCAAGGAGCGATTCCTAACAGCAGAAGAAGCAGAGGCACAAACTGCATGACGAGAAGGGACAACGTAGAACACGTCTCTGTCCTGGCACATTTGCGTGTGCGAAACTTCCCTCCGGGTCTTCGGGCCTTGCGAAGCCCTGTGTACTGCGAGCGCTGCTACTCGCAGCTCAGAAGGACCGTGGAGCTAGCGGCGAATTCGGAGAGCTCTTCGCTGCACTGCGCCGCTCGCAAGCGGCTTCGTTCTTCGCCTTCTGCCGTCCGGCGAGAGCTGAACTCCGGCGGTCAGTTGCAGCTCTGCCCAACAGCGTGTTCTCAGTTCTGCGGGCAAGCACGCCCTCTTGCCTTGGCCCCGAGAGCAAAGTCCCGAGCGAGCGCTCGACTCAGTGCAATGCACCCGGAAGGACGCTCTCGCTCGTCTTTCAAGGAGCGATTCCTAACAGCAGAAGCAGCAGAGGCACAAACTGCATGACGAGAAGGGACAACGTAGAACACGTCTCTGTCCTGGAACATTTTCGTGTGCGATACTTCCCTCCGGGTCTTCGGGCCTTGCGAAGCTCCGTGTACTGCGAGCGCTGCTACTCGCAGCTCAGAAGGACCGTGGAGCTAGCGGCGAATTCGGAGAGCTCTTCGCTGCACTGCGCCGCTCGCAAGCGGCTTCGTTCTTCGCCTTCTGCCGTCCGGCGAGAGCTGAACTCCGGCGGTCAGTTGCAGCTCTGCCCAACAGCGTGTTCTCAGTTCTGCGGGCAAGCACGCCCTCTTGCCTTGGCCCCGAGAGCAAAGTCCCGAGCGAGCACTCGACTCAGTGCAATGCACCCGGAAGGACGCTCTCGCTCGTCTTTCAAGGAGCGATTCCTAACAGCAGAAGCAGCAGAGGCACAAACTGCATGACGAGAAGGGACAACGTAGAACACGTCTCTGTCCTGGCACATTTCCGTGTGCGAAACTTCCCTCCGGGTCTTCGGGCCTTGCGAAGCTCCGTGTACTGCGAGCGCTGCTACTCGCAGCTCAGAAGGACCGTGGAGCTAGCGGCGAATTCGGAGAGCTCTTCGCTGCACTGCGCCGCTCGCAAGCGGCTTCGTTCTTCGCCTTCTGCCGTCCGGCGAGAGCTGAACTCCGGCGGTCAGTTGCAGCTCTGACCAACAGCGTGTTCTCAGTTCTGCGGGCAAGCACGCCCTCTTGCCTTGGCCCCGAGAGCAAAGTCCCGAGCGAGCGCTCGACTCAGTGCAATGCACCCGGAAGGACGCTCTCGCTCGTCTTTCAAGGAGCGATTCCTAACAGCACAAGCAGCAGAGGCACAAACTGCATGACGAGAAGGGACAACGTAGAACACGTCTCTGTCCTGGCACATTTGCGTGTGCCATACTTCCCTCCGGGTCTTCGGGCCTTGCGAAGCTCCGTGTACTGCGAGCGCTGCTACTCGCAGCTCAGAAGGACCGTGGAGCTAGCGGCGAATTCGGAGAGCTCTTCGCTGCACTGCGCCGCTCGCAAGCGGCTTCGTTCTACGCCTTCTGCCGTCCGGCGAGAGCTGAACTCCGGCGGTCAGTTGCAGCTCTGCCCAACAGCGTGTTCTCAGTTCTGCGGGCAAGCACGCCCTCTTGCCTTGGCCCCGGGAGCAAAGTCCCGAGCGAGCGCTCGACTCAGTGCAATGCACCCGGAAGGACGCTCTCGCTCGTCTTTCAAGGAGCGATTCCTAACAGCAGAAGAAGCAGAGGCACAAACTGCATGACGAGAAGGGACAACGTAGAACACGTCTCTGTCCTGGCACATTTGCGTGTGCGAAACTTCCCTCCGGGTCTTCGGGCCTTGCGAAGCCCTGTGTACTGCGAGCGCTGCTACTCGCAGCTGAGAAGGACCGTGGAGCTAGCGGCGAATTCGGAGAGCTCTTCGCTGCACTGCGCCGCTCGCAAGCGGCTTCGTTCTTCGCCTTCTGCCGTCCGGCGAGAGCTGAACTCCGGCGGTCAGTTGCAGCTCTGCCCAACAGCGTGTTCTCAGTTCTGCGGGCAAGCACGCCCTCTTGCCTTGGCCCCGAGAGCAAAGTCCCGAGCGAGCGCTCGACTCAGTGCAATGCACCCGGAAGGACGCTCTCGCTCGTCTTTCAAGGAGCGATTCCTAACAGCAGAAGCAGCAGAGGCACAAACTGCATGACGAGAAGGGACAACGTAGAACACGTCTCTGTCCTGGCACATTTGCGTGTGCGATACTTCCCTCCGGGTCTTCGGGCCTTGCGAAGCTCCGTGTACTGCGAGCGCTGCTACTCGCAGCTCAGAAGGACCGTGGAGCTAGCGGCGAATTCGGAGAGCTCTTCGCTGCACTGCGCCGCTCGCAAGCGGCTTCGTTCTTCGCCTTCTGCCGTCCGGCGAGAGCTGAACTCCGGCGGTCAGTTGCAGCTCTGCCCAACAGCGTGTTCTCAGTTCTGCGGGCAAGCACGCCCTCTTGCCTTGGCCCCGAGAGCAAAGTCCCGAGCGAGCACTCGACTCAGTGCAATGCACCCGGAAGGACGCTCTCGCTCGTCTTTCAAGGAGCGATTCCTAACAGCAGAAGCAGCAGAGGCACAAACTGCATGACGAGAAGGGACAACGTAGAACACGTCTCTGTCCTGGCACATTTTCGTGTGCGATACTTCCCTCCGGGTCTTCGGGCCTTGCGAAGCTCCGTGTACTGCGAGCGCTGCTACTCGCAGCTCAGAAGGACCGTGGAGCTAGCGGCGAATTCGGAGAGCTCTTCGCTGCACTGCGCCGCTCGCAAGCGGCTTCGTTCTTCGCCTTCTGCCGTCCGGCGAGAGCTGAACTCCGGCGGTCAGTTGCAGCTCTGCCCAACAGCGTGTTCTCAGTTCTGCGGGCAAGCACGCCCTCTTGCCTTGGCCCCGAGAGCAAAGTCCCGAGCGAGCACTCGACTCAGTGCAATGCACCCGGAAGGACGCTCTCGCTCGTCTTTCAAGGAGCGATTCCTAACAGCAGAAGCAGCAGAGGCACAAACTGCATGACGAGAAGGGACAACGTAGAACACGTCTCTGTCCTGGCACATTTTCGTGTGCGATACTTCCCTCCGGGTCTTCGGGCCTTGCGAAGCTCCGTGTACTGCGAGCGCTGCTACTCGCAGCTCAGAAGGACCGTGGAGCTAGCGGCGAATTCGGAGAGCTCTTCGCTGCACTGCGCCGCTCGCAAGCGGCTTCGTTCTTCGCCTTCTGCCGTCCGGCGAGAGCTGAACTCCGGCGGTCAGTTGCAGCTCTGCCCAACAGCGTGTTCTCAGTTCTGCGGGCAAGCACGCCCTCTTGCCTTGGCCCCGAGAGCAAAGTCCCGAGCGAGCACTCGACTCAGTGCAATGCACCCGGAAGGACGCTCTCGCTCGTCTTTCAAGGAGCGATTCCTAACAGCAGAAGCAGCAGAGGCACAAACTGCATGACGAGAAGGGACAACGTAGAACACGTCTCTGTCCTGGCACATTTGCGTGTGCGAAACTTCCCTCCGGGTCTTCGGGCCTTGCGAAGCTCCGTGTACTGCGAGCGCTGCTACTCGCAGCTCAGAAGGACCGTGGAGCTAGCGGCGAATTCGGAGAGCTCTTCGCTGCACTGCGCCGCTCGCAAGCGGCTTCGTTCTTCGCCTTCTGCCGTCCGGCGAGAGCTGAACTCCGGCGGTCAGTTGCAGCTCTGCCCAACAGCGTGTTCTCAGTTCTGCGGGCAAGCACGCCCTCTTGCCTTGGCCCCGAGAGCAAAGTCCCGAGCGAGCACTCGACTCAGTGCAATGCACCCGGAAGGACGCTCTCGCTCGCCTTTCAAGGAGCGATTCCTAACAGCAGAAGCAGCAGAGGCACAAACTGCATGACGAGAAGGGACAACGTAGAACACGTCTCTGTCCTGGCACATTTGCGTGTGCGAAACTTCCCTCCGGGTCTTCGGGCCTTGCGAAGCTCCGTGTACTGCGAGCGCTGCTACTCGCAGCTGAGAAGGACCGTGGAGCTAGCGGCGAATTCGGAGAGCTCTTCGCTGCACTGCGCCGCTCGCAAGCGGCTTCGTTCTTCGCCTTCTGCCGTCCGGCGAGAGCTGAACTCCGGCGGTCAGTTGCAGCTCTGCCCAACAGCGTGTTCTCAGTTCTGCGGGCAAGCACGCCCTCTTGCCTTGGCCCCGGGAGCAAAGTCCCGAGCGAGCACTCGACTCAGTGCAATGCACCCGGAAGGACGCTCTCGCTCGCCTTTCAAGGAGCGATTCCTAACAGCAGAAGCAGCAGAGGCACAAACTGCATGACGAGAAGGGACAACGTAGAACACGTCTCTGTCCTGGCACATTTGCGTGTGCGATACCTCCCTCCGGGTCTTCGGGCCTTGCGAAGCTCCGTGTACTGCGAGCGCTGCTACTCGCAGCTCAGAAGGACCGTGGAGCTAGCGGCGAATTCGGAGAGCTCTTCGCTGCACTGCGCCGCTCGCAAGCGGCTTCGTTCTTCGCCTTCTGCCGTCCGGCGAGAGCTGAACTCCGGCGGTCAGTTGCAGCTCTGCCCAACAGCGTGTTCTCAGTTCTGCGGGCAAGCACGCCCTCTTGCCTTGGCCCCGAGAGCAAAGTCCCGAGCGAGCACTCGACTCAGTGCAATGCACCCGGAAGGACGCTCTCGCTCGTCTTTCAAGGAGCGATTCCTAACAGCAGAAGCAGCAGAGGCACAAACTGCATGACGAGAAGGGACAACGTAGAACACGTCTCTGTCCTGGCACATTTGCGTGTGCGATACTTCCCTCCGGGTCTTCGGGCCTTGCGAAGCTCCGTGTACTGCGAGCGCTGCTACTCGCAGCTGAGAAGGACCGTGGAGCTAGCGGCGAATTCGGAGAGCTCTTCGCTGCACTGCGCCGCTCGCAAGCGGCTTCGTTCTTCGCCTTCTGCCGTCCGGCGAGAGCTGAACTCCGGCGGTCAGTTGCAGCTCTGCCCAACAGCGTGTTCTCAGTTCTGCGGGCAAGCACGCCCTCTTGCCTTGGCCCCGAGAGCAAAGTCCCGAGCGAGCACTCGACTCAGTGCAATGCACCCGGAAGGACGCTCTCGCTCGTCTTTCAAGGAGCGATTCCTAACAGCAGAAGCAGCAGAGGCACAAACTGCATGACGAGAAGGGACAACGTAGAACACGTCTCTGTCCTGGCACATTTGCGTGTGCGATACTTCCCTCCGGGTCTTCGGGCCTTGCGAAGCTCCGTGTACTGCGAGCGCTGCTACTCGCAGCTCAGAAGGACCGTGGAGCTAGCGGCGAATTCGGAGAGCTCTTCGCTGCACTGCGCCGCTCGCAAGCGGCTTCGTTCTTCGCCTTCTGCCGTCCGGCGAGAGCTGAACTCCGGCGGTCAGTTGCAGCTCTGCCCAACAGCGTGTTCTCAGTTCTGCGGGCAAGCACGCCCTCTTGCCTTGGCCCCGAGAGCAAAGTCCCGAGCGAGCACTCGACTCAGTGCAATGCACCCGGAAGGACGCTCTCGCTCGTCTTTCAAGGAGCGATTCCTAACAGCAGAAGCAGCAGAGGCACAAACTGCATGACGAGAAGGGACAACGTAGAACACGTCTCTGTCCTGGCACATTTTCGTGTGCGATACTTCCCTCCGGGTCTTCGGGCCTTGCGAAGCCCTGTGTACTGCGAGCGCTGCTACTCGCAGCTGAGAAGGACCGTGGAGCTAGCGGCGAATTCGGAGAGCTCTTCGCTGCACTGCGCCGCTCGCAAGCGGCTTCGTTCTTCGCCTTCTGCCGTCCGGCGAGAGCTGAACTCCGGCGGTCAGTTGCAGCTCTGCCCAACAGCGTGTTCTCAGTTCTGCGGGCAAGCACGCCCTCTTGCCTTGGCCCCGAGAGCAAAGTCCCGAGCGAGCACTCGACTCAGTGCAATGCACCCGGAAGGACGCTCTCGCTCGTCTTTCAAGGAGCGATTCCTAACAGCAGAAGCAGCAGAGGCACAAACTGCATGACGAGAAGGGACAACGTAGAACACGTCTCTGTCCTGGCACATTTTCGTGTGCGATACTTCCCTCCGGGTCTTCGGGCCTTGCGAAGCTCCGTGTACTGCGAGCGCTGCTACTCGCAGCTCAGAAGGACCGTGGAGCTAGCGGCGAATTCGGAGAGCTCTTCGCTGCACTGCGCCGCTCGCAAGCGGCTTCGTTCTTCGCCTTCTGCCGTCCGGCGAGAGCTGAACTCCGGCGGTCAGTTGCAGCTCTGCCCAACAGCGTGTTCTCAGTTCTGCGGGCAAGCACGCCCTCTTGCCTTGGCCCCGAGAGCAAAGTCCCGAGCGAGCACTCGACTCAGTGCAATGCACCCGGAAGGACGCTCTCGCTCGTCTTTCAAGGAGCGATTCCTAACAGCAGAAGCAGCAGAGGCACAAACTGCATGACGAGAAGGGACAACGTAGAACACGTCTCTGTCCTGGCACATTTGCGTGTGCGATACTTCCCTCCGGGTCTTCGGGCCTTGCGAAGCTCCGTGTACTGCGAGCGCTGCTACTCGCAGCTGAGAAGGACCGTGGAGCTAGCGGCGAATTCGGAGAGCTCTTCGCTGCACTGCGCCGCTCGCAAGCGGCTTCGTTCTTCGCCTTCTGCCGTCCGGCGAGAGCTGAACTCCGGCGGTCAGTTGCAGCTCTGCCCAACAGCGTGTTCTCAGTTCTGCGGGCAAGCACGCCCTCTTGCCTTGGCCCCGAGAGCAAAGTCCCGAGCGAGCACTCGACTCAGTGCAATGCACCCGGAAGGACGCTCTCGCTCGTCTTTCAAGGAGCGATTCCTAACAGCAGAAGCAGCAGAGGCACAAACTGCATGACGAGAAGGGACAACGTAGAACACGTCTCTGTCCTGGCACATTTGCGTGTGCGATACTTCCCTCCGGGTCTTCGGGCCTTGCGAAGCTCCGTGTACTGCGAGCGCTGCTACTCGCAGCTGAGAAGGACCGTGGAGCTAGCGGCGAATTCGGAGAGCTCTTCGCTGCACTGCGCCGCTCGCAAGCGGCTTCGTTCTTCGCCTTCTGCCGTCCGGCGAGAGCTGAACTCCGGCGGTCAGTTGCAGCTCTGCCCAACAGCGTGTTCTCAGTTCTGCGGGCAAGCACGCCCTCTTGCCTTGGCCCCGAGAGCAAAGTCCCGAGCGAGCACTCGACTCAGTGCAATGCACCCGGAAGGACGCTCTCGCTCGTCTTTCAAGGAGCGATTCCTAACAGCAGAAGCAGCAGAGGCACAAACTGCATGACGAGAAGGGACAACGTAGAACACGTCTCTGTCCTGGCACATTTTCGTGTGCGATACTTCCCTCCGGGTCTTCGGGCCTTGCGAAGCCCTGTGTACTGCGAGCGCTGCTACTCGCAGCTGAGAAGGACCGTGGAGCTAGCGGCGAATTCGGAGAGCTCTTCGCTGCACTGCGCCGCTCGCAAGCGGCTTCGTTCTTCGCCTTCTGCCGTCCGGCGAGAGCTGAACTCCGGCGGTCAGTTGCAGCTCTGACCAACAGCGTGTTCTCAGTTCTGCGGGCAAGCACGCCCTCTTGCCTTGGCCCCGAGAGCAAAGTCCCGAGCGAGCACTCGACTCAGTGCAATGCACCCGGAAGGACGCTCTCGCTCGTCTTTCAAGGAGCGATTCCTAACAGCAGAAGCAGCAGAGGCACAAACTGCATGACGAGAAGGGACAACGTAGAACACGTCTCTGTCCTGGCACATTTCCGTGTGCGAAACTTCCCTCCGGGTCTTCGGGCCTTGCGAATCCCTGTGTACTGCGAGCGCTGCTACTCGCAGCTGAGAAGGACCGTGGAGCTAGCGGCGAATTCGGAGAGCTCTTCGCTGCACTGCGCCGCTCGCAAGCGGCTTCGTTCTTCGCCTTCTGCCGTCCGGCGAGAGCTGAACTCCGGCGGTCAGTTGCAGCTCTGCCCAACAGCGTGTTCTCAGTTCTGTGGGCAAGCACGCCCTCTTGCCTTGGCCCCGAGAGCAAAGTCCCGAGCGAGCACTCGACTCAGTGCAATGCACCCGGAAGGACGCTCTCGCTCGTCTTTCAAGGAGCGATTCCTAACAGCAGAAGCAGCAGAGGCACAAACTGCATGACGAGAAGGGACAACGTAGAACACGTCTCTGACCTGGCACATTTTCGTGTGCGATACTTCCCTCCGGGTCTTCGGGCCTTGCGAAGCCCTGTGTACTGCGAGCGCTGCTACTCGCAGCTGAGAAGGACCGTGGAGCTAGCGGCGAATTCGGAGAGCTCTTCGCTGCACTGCGCCGCTCGCAAGCGGCTTCGTTCTTCGCCTTCTGCCGTCCGGCGAGAGCTGAACTCCGGCGGTCAGTTGCAGCTCTGCCCAACAGCGTGTTCTCAGTTCTGCGGGCAAGCACGCCCTCTTGCCTTGGCCCCGAGAGCAAAGTCCCGAGCGAGCACTCGACTCAGTGCAATGCACCCGGAAGGACGCTCTCGCTCGTCTTTCAAGGAGCGATTCCTAACAGCAGAAGCAGCAGAGGCACAAACTGCATGACGAGAAGGGACAACGTAGAACACGTCTCTGTCCTGGCACATTTCCGTGTGCGAAACTTCCCTCCGGGTCTTCGGGCCTTGCGAAGCTCCGTGTACTGCGAGCGCTGCTACTCGCAGCTCAGAAGGACCGTGGAGCTAGCGGCGAATTCGGAGAGCTCGACGCTGCACTGCGCCGCTCGCAAGCGGCTTCGTTCTTCGCCTTCTGCCGTCCGGCGAGAGCTGAACTCCGGCGGTCAGTTGCAGCTCTGACCAACAGCGTGTTCTCAGTTCTGCGGGCAAGCACGCCCTCTTGCCTTGGCCCCGAGAGCAAAGTCCCGAGCGAGCACTCGACTCAGTGCAATGCACCCGGAAGGACGCTCTCGCTCGTCTTTCAAGGAGCGATTCCTAACAGCAGAAGCAGCAGAGGCACAAACTGCATGACGAGAAGGGACAACGTAGAACACGTCTCTGTCCTGGCACATTTGCGTGTGCCATACTTCCCTCCGGGTCTTCGGGCCTTGCGAAGCTCCGTGTACTGCGAGCGCTGCTACTCGCAGCTGAGAAGGACCGTGGAGCTAGCGGCGAATTCGGAGAGCTCTTCGCTGCACTGCGCCGCTCGCAAGCGGCTTCGTTCTACGCCTTCTGCCGTCCGGCGAGAGCTGAACTCCGGCGGTCAGTTGCAGCTCTGACCAACAGCGTGTTCTCAGTTCTGCGGGCAAGCACGCCCTCTTGCCTTGGCCCCGGGAGCAAAGTCCCGAGCGAGCGCTCGACTCAGTGCAATGCACCCGGAAGGACGCTCTCGCTCGTCTTTCAAGGAGCGATTCCTAACAGCAGAAGAAGCAGAGGCACAAACTGCATGACGAGAAGGGACAACGTAGAACACGTCTCTGTCCTGGCACATTTGCGTGTGCGAAACTTCCCTCCGGGTCTTCGGGCCTTGCGAAGCCCTGTGTACTGCGAGCGCTGCTACTCGCAGCTCAGAAGGACCGTGGAGCTAGCGGCGAATTCGGAGAGCTCTTCGCTGCACTGCGCCGCTCGCAAGCGGCTTCGTTCTTCGCCTTCTGCCGTCCGGCGAGAGCTGAACTCCGGCGGTCAGTTGCAGCTCTGCCCAACAGCGTGTTCTCAGTTCTGCGGGCAAGCACGCCCTCTTGCCTTGGCCCCGAGAGCAAAGTCCCGAGCGAGCGCTCGACTCAGTGCAATGCACCCGGAAGGACGCTCTCGCTCGTCTTTCAAGGAGCGATTCCTAACAGCAGAAGCAGCAGAGGCACAAACTGCATGACGAGAAGGGACAACGTAGAACACGTCTCTGTCCTGGAACATTTTCGTGTGCGATACTTCCCTCCGGGTCTTCGGGCCTTGCGAAGCTCCGTGTACTGCGAGCGCTGCTACTCGCAGCTCAGAAGGACCGTGGAGCTAGCGGCGAATTCGGAGAGCTCTTCGCTGCACTGCGCCGCTCGCAAGCGGCTTCGTTCTTCGCCTTCTGCCGTCCGGCGAGAGCTGAACTCCGGCGGTCAGTTGCAGCTCTGCCCAACAGCGTGTTCTCAGTTCTGCGGGCAAGCACGCCCTCTTGCCTTGGCCCCGAGAGCAAAGTCCCGAGCGAGCACTCGACTCAGTGCAATGCACCCGGAAGGACGCTCTCGCTCGTCTTTCAAGGAGCGATTCCTAACAGCAGAAGCAGCAGAGGCACAAACTGCATGACGAGAAGGGACAACGTAGAACACGTCTCTGTCCTGGCACATTTTCGTGTGCGATACTTCCCTCCGGGTCTTCGGGCCTTGCGAAGCTCCGTGTACTGCGAGCGCTGCTACTCGCAGCTCAGAAGGACCGTGGAGCTAGCGGCGAATTCGGAGAGCTCTTCGCTGCACTGCGCCGCTCGCAAGCGGCTTCGTTCTTCGCCTTCTGCCGTCCGGCGAGAGCTGAACTCCGGCGGTCAGTTGCAGCTCTGCCCAACAGCGTGTTCTCAGTTCTGCGGGCAAGCACGCCCTCTTGCCTTGGCCCCGAGAGCAAAGTCCCGAGCGAGCACTCGACTCAGTGCAATGCACCCGGAAGGACGCTCTCGCTCGTCTTTCAAGGAGCGATTCCTAACAGCACAAGCAGCAGAGGCACAAACTGCATGACGAGAAGGGACAACGTAGAACACGTCTCTGTCCTGGCACATTTGCGTGTGCGAAACTTCCCTCCGGGTCTTCGGGCCTTGCGAAGCTCCGTGTACTGCGAGCGCTGCTACTCGCAGCTGAGAAGGACCGTGGAGCTAGCGGCGAATTCGGAGAGCTCTTCGCTGCACTGCGCCGCTCGCAAGCGGCTTCGTTCTTCGCCTTCTGCCGTCCGGCGAGAGCTGAACTCCGGCGGTCAGTTGCAGCTCTGCCCAACAGCGTGTTCTCAGTTCTGCGGGCAAGCACGCCCTCTTGCCTTGGCCCCGAGAGCAAAGTCCCGAGCGAGCACTCGACTCAGTGCAATGCACCCGGAAGGACGCTCTCGCTCGTCTTTCAAGGAGCGATTCCTAACAGCAGAAGCAGCAGAGGCACAAACTGCATGACGAGAAGGGACAACGTAGAACACGTCTCTGTCCTGGCACATTTTCGTGTGCGATACTTCCCTCCGGGTCTTCGGGCCTTGCGAAGCTCCGTGTACTGCGAGCGCTGCTACTCGCAGCTGAGAAGGACCGTGGAGCTAGCGGCGAATTCGGAGAGCTCTTCGCTGCACTGCGCCGCTCGCAAGCGGCTTCGTTCTTCGCCTTCTGCCGTCCGGCGAGAGCTGAACTCCGGCGGTCAGTTGCAGCTCTGCCCAACAGCGTGTTCTCAGTTCTGCGGGCAAGCACGCCCTCTTGCCTTGGCCCCGAGAGCAAAGTCCCGAGCGAGCACTCGACTCAGTGCAATGCACCCGGAAGGACGCTCTCGCTCGTCTTTCAAGGAGCGATTCCTAACAGCAGAAGCAGCAGAGGCACAAACTGCATGACGAGAAGGGACAACGTAGAACACGTCTCTGTCCTGGCACATTTTCGTGTGCGATACTTCCCTCCGGGTCTTCGGGCCTTGCGAAGCTCCGTGTACTGCGAGCGCTGCTACTCGCAGCTCAGAAGGACCGTGGAGCTAGCGGCGAATTCGGAGAGCTCTTCGCTGCACTGCGCCGCTCGCAAGCGGCTTCGTTCTTCGCCTTCTGCCGTCCGGCGAGAGCTGAACTCCGGCGGTCAGTTGCAGCTCTGCCCAACAGCGTGTTCTCAGTTCTGCGGGCAAGCACGCCCTCTTGCCTTGGCCCCGAGAGCAAAGTCCCGAGCGAGCACTCGACTCAGTGCAATGCACCCGGAAGGACGCTCTCGCTCGTCTTTCAAGGAGCGATTCCTAACAGCAGAAGCAGCAGAGGCACAAACTGCATGACGAGAAGGGACAACGTAGAACACGTCTCTGTCCTGGCACATTTGCGTGTGCGATACTTCCCTCCGGGTCTTCGGGCCTTGCGAAGCTCCGTGTACTGCGAGCGCTGCTACTCGCAGCTCAGAAGGACCGTGGAGCTAGCGGCGAATTCGGAGAGCTCTTCGCTGCACTGCGCCGCTCGCAAGCGGCTTCGTTCTTCGCCTTCTACCGTCCGGCGAGAGCTGAACTCCGGCGGTCAGTTGCAGCTCTGCCCAACAGCGTGTTCTCAGTTCTGCGGGCAAGCACGCCCTCTTGCCTTGGCCCCGAGAGCAAAGTCCCGAGCGAGCACTCGACTCAGTGCAATGCACCCGGAAGGACGCTCTCGCTCGTCTTTCAAGGAGCGATTCCTAACAGCAGAAGCAGCAGAGGCACAAACTGCATGACGAGAAGGGACAACGTAGAACACGTCTCTGTCCTGGCACATTTGCGTGTGCGAAACTTCCCTCCGGGTCTTCGGGCCTTGCGAAGCTCCGTGTACTGCGAGCGCTGCTACTCGCAGCTGAGAAGGACCGTGGAGCTAGCGGCGAATTCGGAGAGCTCTTCGCTGCACTGCGCCGCTCGCAAGCGGCTTCGTTCTTCGCCTTCTGCCGTCCGGCGAGAGCTGAACTCCGGCGGTCAGTTGCAGCTCTGCCCAACAGCGTGTTCTCAGTTCTGCGGGCAAGCACGCCCTCTTGCCTTGGCCCCGAGAGCAAAGTCCCGAGCGAGCACTCGACTCAGTGCAATGCACCCGGAAGGACGCTCTCGCTCGTCTTTCAAGGAGCGATTCCTAACAGCAGAAGCAGCAGAGGCACAAACTGCATGACGAGAAGGGACAACGTAGAACACGTCTCTGTCCTGGCACATTTGCGTGTGCGATACTTCCCTCCGGGTCTTCGGGCCTTGCGAAGCTCCGTGTACTGCGAGCGCTGCTACTCGCAGCTCAGAAGGACCGTGGAGCTAGCGGCGAATTCGGAGAGCTCTTCGCTGCACTGCGCCGCTCGCAAGCGGCTTCGTTCTTCGCCTTCTGCCGTCCGGCGACAGCTGAACTCCGGCGGTCAGTTGCAGCTCTGCCCAACAGCGTGTTCTCAGTTCTGCGGGCAAGCACGCCCTCTTGCCTTGGCCCCGAGAGCAAAGTCCCGAGCGAGCACTCGACTCAGTGCAATGCACCCGGAAGGACGCTCTCGCTCGCCTTTCAAGGAGCGATTCCTAACAGCAGAAGCAGCAGAGGCACAAACTGCATGACGAGAAGGGACAACGTAGAACACGTCTCTGTCCTGGCACATTTTCGTGTGCGATACTTCCCTCCGGGTCTTCGGGCCTTGCGAAGCTCCGTGTACTGCGAGCGCTGCTACTCGCAGCTCAGAAGGACCGTGGAGCTAGCGGCGAATTCGGAGAGCTCTTCGCTGCACTGCGCCGCTCGCAAGCGGCTTCGTTCTTCGCCTTCTGCCGTCCGGCGAGAGCTGAACTCCGGCGGTCAGTTGCAGCTCTGCCCAACAGCGTGTTCTCAGTTCTGCGGGCAAGCACGCCCTCTTGCCTTGGCCCCGGGAGCAAAGTCCCGAGCGAGCACTCGACTCAGTGCAATGCACCCGGAAGGACGCTCTCGCTCGCCTTTCAAGGAGCGATTCCTAACAGCAGAAGCAGCAGAGGCACAAACTGCATGACGAGAAGGGACAACGTAGAACACGTCTCTGTCCTGGCACATTTGCGTGTGCGATACTTCCCTCCGGGTCTTCGGGCCTTGCGAAGCTCCGTGTACTGCGAGCGCTGCTACTCGCAGCTCAGAAGGACCGTGGAGCTAGCGGCGAATTCGGAGAGCTCTTCGCTGCACTGCGCCGCTCGCAAGCGGCTTCGTTCTTCGCCTTCTGCCGTCCGGCGAGAGCTGAACTCCGGCGGTCAGTTGCAGCTCTGCCCAACAGCGTGTTCTCAGTTCTGCGGGCAAGCACGCCCTCTTGCCTTGGCCCCGAGAGCAAAGTCCCGAGCGAGCACTCGACTCAGTGCAATGCACCCGGAAGGACGCTCTCGCTCGTCTTTCAAGGAGCGATTCCTAACAGCAGAAGCAGCAGAGGCACAAACTGCATGACGAGAAGGGACAACGTAGAACACGTCTCTGTCCTGGCACATTTGCGTGTGCCATACTTCCCTCCGGGTCTTCGGGCCTTGCGAAGCTCCGTGTACTGCGAGCGCTGCTACTCGCAGCTCAGAAGGACCGTGGAGCTAGCGGCGAATTCGGAGAGCTCTTCGCTGCACTGCGCCGCTCGCAAGCGGCTTCGTTCTTCGCCTTCTGCCGTCCGGCGAGAGCTGAACTCCGGCGGTCAGTTGCAGCTCTGCCCAACAGCGTGTTCTCAGTTCTGCGGGCAAGCACGCCCTCTTGCCTTGGCCCCGAGAGCAAAGTCCCGAGCGAGCACTCGACTCAGTGCAATGCACCCGGAAGGACGCTCTCGCTCGTCTTTCAAGGAGCGATTCCTAACAGCAGAAGCAGCAGAGGCACAAACTGCATGACGAGAAGGGACAACGTAGAACACGTCTCTGTCCTGGCACATTTGCGTGTGCGATACTTCCCTCCGGGTCTTCGGGCCTTGCGAAGCTCCGTGTACTGCGAGCGCTGCTACTCGCAGCTCAGAAGGACCGTGGAGCTAGCGGCGAATTCGGAGAGCTCTTCGCTGCACTGCGCCGCTCGCAAGCGGCTTCGTTCTTCGCCTTCTGCCGTCCGGCGAGAGCTGAACTCCGGCGGTCAGTTGCAGCTCTGACCAACAGCGTGTTCTCAGTTCTGCGGGCAAGCACGCCCTCTTGCCTTGGCCCCGAGAGCAAAGTCCCGAGCGAGCACTC
Source organism: Sturnus vulgaris (assembly GCF_052056855.1). Lineage (NCBI taxonomy): Eukaryota > Metazoa > Chordata > Aves > Passeriformes > Sturnidae > Sturnus > Sturnus vulgaris. Next base: position 52,119 of record NW_028276244.1, read on the forward strand.
GACTCAGTGCAATGCACCCGGAAGGACGCTCTCGCTCGTCTTTCAAGGAGCGATTCCTAACAGCAGAAGCAGCAGAGGCACAAACTGCATGACGAGAAGGGACAACGTAGAACACGTCTCTGTCCTGGCACATTTCCGTGTGCGAAACTTCCCTCCGGGTCTTCGGGCCTTGCGAATCCCTGTGTACTGCGAGCGCTGCTACTCGCAGCTGAGAAGGACCGTGGAGCTAGCGGCGAATTCGGAGAGCTCTTCGCTGCACTGCGCCGCTCGCAAGCGGCTTCGTTCTTCGCCTTCTGCCGTCCGGCGAGAGCTGAACTCCGGCGGTCAGTTGCAGCTCTGACCAACAGCGTGTTCTCAATTCTGCGGGCAAGCACGCCCTCTTGCCTTGGCCCCGAGAGCAAAGTCCCGAGCGAGCACTCGACTCAGTGCAATGCACCCGGAAGGACGCTCTCGCTCGTCTTTCAAGGAGCGATTCCTAACAGCAGAAGCAGCAGAGGCACAAACTGCATGACGAGAAGGGACAACGTAGAACACGTCTCTGTCCTGGCACATTTTCGTGTGCGATACTTCCCTCCGGGTCTTCGGGCCTTGCGAAGCCCCGTGTACTGCGAGCGCTGCTACTCGCAGCTGAGAAGGACCGTGGAGCTAGCGGCGAATTCGGAGAGCTCTTCGCTGCACTGCGCCGCTCGCAAGCGGCTTCGTTCTTCGCCTTCTGCCGTCCGGCGAGAGCTGAACTCCGGCGGTCAGTTGCAGCTCTGCCCAACAGCGTGTTCTCAGTTCTGCGGGCAAGCACGCCCTCTTGCCTTGGCCCCGAGAGCAAAGTCCCGAGCGAGCACTCGACTCAGTGCAATGCACCCGGAAGGACGCTCTCGCTCGTCTTTCAAGGAGCGATTCCTAACAGCAGAAGCAGCAGAGGCACAAACTGCATGACGAGAAGGGACAACGTAGAACACGTCTCTGTCCTGGCACATTTCCGTGTGCGAAACTTCCCTCCGGGTCTTCGGGCCTTGCGAAGCCCCGTGTACTGCGAGCGCTGCTACTCGCAGCTCAGAAGGACCGTGGAGCTAGCGGCGAATTCGGAGAGCTCTTCGCTGCACTGCGCCGCTCGCAAGCGGCTTCGTTCTTCGCCTTCTGCCGTCCGGCGAGAGCTGAACTCCGGCGGTCAGTTGCAGCTCTGCCCAACAGCGTGTTCTCAGTTCTGCGGGCAAGCACGCCCTCTTGCCTTGGCCCCGAGAGCAAAGTCCCGAGCGAGCGCTCGACTCAGTGCAATGCACCCGGAAGGACGCTCTCGCTCGTCTTTCAAGGAGCGATTCCTAACAGCAGAAGCAGCAGAGGCACAAACTGCATGACGAGAAGGGACAACGTAGAACACGTCTCTGTCCTGGCACATTTGCGTGTGCCATACTTCCCTCCGGGTCTTCGGGCCTTGCGAAGCTCCGTGTACTGCGAGCGCTGCTACTCGCAGCTCAGAAGGACCGTGGAGCTAGCGGCGAATTCGGAGAGCTCTTCGCTGCACTGCGCCGCTCGCAAGCGGCTTCGTTCTACGCCTTCTGCCGTCCGGCGAGAGCTGAACTCCGGCGGTCAGTTGCAGCTCTGCCCAACAGCGTGTTCTCAGTTCTGCGGGCAAGCACGCCCTCTTGCCTTGGCCCCGGGAGCAAAGTCCCGAGCGAGCGCTCGACTCAGTGCAATGCACCCGGAAGGACGCTCTCGCTCGTCTTTCAAGGAGCGATTCCTAACAGCAGAAGAAGCAGAGGCACAAACTGCATGACGAGAAGGGACAACGTAGAACACGTCTCTGTCCTGGCACATTTGCGTGTGCGAAACTTCCCTCCGGGTCTTCGGGCCTTGCGAAGCCCTGTGTACTGCGAGCGCTGCTACTCGCAGCTCAGAAGGACCGTGGAGCTAGCGGCGAATTCGGAGAGCTCTTCGCTGCACTGCGCCGCTCGCAAGCGGCTTCGTTCTTCGCCTTCTGCCGTCCGGCGAGAGCTGAACTCCGGCGGTCAGTTGCAGCTCTGCCCAACAGCGTGTTCTCAGTTCTGCGGGCAAGCACGCCCTCTTGCCTTGGCCCCGAGAGCAAAGTCCCGAGCGAGCGCTCGACTCAGTGCAATGCACCCGGAAGGACGCTCTCGCTCGTCTTTCAAGGAGCGATTCCTAACAGCAGAAGCAGCAGAGGCACAAACTGCATGACGAGAAGGGACAACGTAGAACACGTCTCTGTCCTGGAACATTTTCGTGTGCGATACTTCCCTCCGGGTCTTCGGGCCTTGCGAAGCTCCGTGTACTGCGAGCGCTGCTACTCGCAGCTCAGAAGGACCGTGGAGCTAGCGGCGAATTCGGAGAGCTCTTCGCTGCAGTGCGCCGCTCGCAAGCGGCTTCGTTCTTCGCCTTCTGCCGTCCGGCGAGAGCTGAACTCCGGCGGTCAGTTGCAGCTCTGCCCAACAGCGTGTTCTCAGTTCTGCGGGCAAGCACGCCCTCTTGCCTTGGCCCCGAGAGCAAAGTCCCGAGCGAGCGCTCGACTCAGTGCAATGCACCCGGAAGGACGCTCTCGCTCGTCTTTCAAGGAGCGATTCCTAACAGCAGAAGCAGCAGAGGCACAAACTGCATGACGAGAAGGGACAACGTAGAACACGTCTCTGTCCTGGCACATTTTCGTGTGCGATACTTCCCTCCGGGTCTTCGGGCCTTGCGAAGCTCCGTGTACTGCGAGCGCTGCTACTCGCAGCTGAGAAGGACCGTGGAGCTAGCGGCGAATTCGGAGAGCTCTTCGCTGCACTGCGCCGCTCGCAAGCGGCTTCGTTCTTCGCCTTCTGCCGTCCGGCGAGAGCTGAACTCCGGCGGTCAGTTGCAGCTCTGCCCAACAGCGTGTTCTCAGTTCTGCGGGCAAGCACGCCCTCTTGCCTTGGCCCCGAGAGCAAAGTCCCGAGCGAGCGCTCGACTCAGTGCAATGCACCCGGAAGGACGCTCTCGCTCGTCTTTCAAGGAGCGATTCCTAACAGCAGAAGCAGCAGAGGCACAAACTGCATGACGAGAAGGGACAACGTAGAACACGTCTCTGTCCTGGAACATTTTCGTGTGCGATACTTCCCTCCGGGTCTTCGGGCCTTGCGAAGCCCTGTGTACTGCGAGCGCTGCTACTCGCAGCTCAGAAGGACCGTGGAGCTAGCGGCGAATTCGGAGAGCTCTTCGCTGCACTGCGCCGCTCGCAAGCGGCTTCGTTCTTCGCCTTCTGCCGTCCGGCGAGAGCTGAACTCCGGCGGTCAGTTGCAGCTCTGCCCAACAGCGTGTTCTCAGTTCTGCGGGCAAGCACGCCCTCTTGCCTTGGCCCCGAGAGCAAAGTCCCGAGCGAGCACTCGACTCAGTGCAATGCACCCGGAAGGACGCTCTCGCTCGTCTTTCAAGGAGCGATTCCTAACAGCAGAAGCAGCAGAGGCACAAACTGCATGACGAGAAGGGACAACGTAGAACACGTCTCTGTCCTGGAACATTTTCGTGTGCGATACTTCCCTCCGGGTCTTCGGGCCTTGCGAAGCTCCGTGTACTGCGAGCGCTGCTACTCGCAGCTCAGAAGGACCGTGGAGCTAGCGGCGAATTCGGAGAGCTCTTCGCTGCACTGCGCCGCTCGCAAGCGGCTTCGTTCTTCGCCTTCTGCCGTCCGGCGAGAGCTGAACTCCGGCGGTCAGTTGCAGCTCTGCCCAACAGCGTGTTCTCAGTTCTGCGGGCAAGCACGCCCTCTTGCCTTGGCCCCGAGAGCAAAGTCCCGAGCGAGCGCTCGACTCAGTGCAATGCACCCGGAAGGACGCTCTCGCTCGTCTTTCAAGGAGCGATTCCTAACAGCAGAAGCAGCAGAGGCACAAACTGCATGACGAGAAGGGACAACGTAGAACACGTCTCTGTCCTGGAACATTTTCGTGTGCGATACTTCCCTCCGGGTCTTCGGGCCTTGCGAAGCTCCGTGTACTGCGAGCGCTGCTACTCGCAGCTCAGAAGGACCGTGGAGCTAGCGGCGAATTCGGAGAGCTCTTCGCTGCACTGCGCCGCTCGCAAGCGGCTTCGTTCTTCGCCTTCTGCCGTCCGGCGAGAGCTGAACTCCGGCGGTCAGTTGCAGCTCTGCCCAACAGCGTGTTCTCAGTTCTGCGGGCAAGCACGCCCTCTTGCCTTGGCCCCGAGAGCAAAGTCCCGAGCGAGCACTCGACTCAGTGCAATGCACCCGGAAGGACGCTCTCGCTCGTCTTTCAAGGAGCGATTCCTAACAGCAGAAGCAGCAGAGGCACAAACTGCATGACGAGAAGGGACAACGTAGAACACGTCTCTGTCCTGGCACATTTGCGTGTGCGAAACTTCCCTCCGGGTCTTCGGGCCTTGCGAAGCTCCGTGTACTGCGAGCGCTGCTACTCGCAGCTGAGAAGGACCGTGGAGCTAGCGGCGAATTCGGAGAGCTCTTCGCTGCACTGCGCCGCTCGCAAGCGGCTTCGTTCTTCGCCTTCTGCCGTCCGGCGAGAGCTGAACTCCGGCGGTCAGTTGCAGCTCTGCCCAACAGCGTGTTCTCAGTTCTGCGGGCAAGCACGCCCTCTTGCCTTGGCCCCGAGAGCAAAGTCCCGAGCGAGCACTCGACTCAGTGCAATGCACCCGGAAGGACGCTCTCGCTCGCCTTTCAAGGAGCGATTCCTAACAGCAGAAGCAGCAGAGGCACAAACTGCATGACGAGAAGGGACAACGTAGAACACGTCTCTGTCCTGGCACATTTGCGTGTGCGATACTTCCCTCCGGGTCTTCGGGCCTTGCGAAGCTCCGTGTACTGCGAGCGCTGCTACTCGCAGCTCAGAAGGACCGTGGAGCTAGCGGCGAATTCGGAGAGCTCTTCGCTGCACTGCGCCGCTCGCAAGCGGCTTCGTTCTTCGCCTTCTGCCGTCCGGCGAGAGCTGAACTCCGGCGGTCAGTTGCAGCTCTGACCAACAGCGTGTTCTCAGTTCTGCGGGCAAGCACGCCCTCTTGCCTTGGCCCCGAGAGCAAAGTCCCGAGCGAGCACTCGACTCAGTGCAATGCACCCGGAAGGACGCTCTCGCTCGTCTTTCAAGGAGCGATTCCTAACAGCAGAAGCAGCAGAGGCACAAACTGCATGACGAGAAGGGACAACGTAGAACACGTCTCTGTCCTGGCACATTTGCGTGTGCGAAACTTCCCTCCGGGTCTTCGGGCCTTGCGAAGCTCCGTGTACTGCGAGCGCTGCTACTCGCAGCTCAGAAGGACCGTGGAGCTAGCGGCGAATTCGGAGAGCTCTTCGCTGCACTGCGCCGCTCGCAAGCGGCTTCGTTCTTCGCCTTCTGCCGTCCGGCGAGAGCTGAACTCCGGCGGTCAGTTGCAGCTCTGCCCAACAGCGTGTTCTCAGTTCTGCGGGCAAGCACGCCCTCTTGCCTTGGCCCCGAGAGCAAAGTCCCGAGCGAGCACTCGACTCAGTGCAATGCACCCGGAAGGACGCTCTCGCTCGTCTTTCAAGGAGCGATTCCTAACAGCAGAAGCAGCAGAGGCACAAACTGCATGACGAGAAGGGACAACGTAGAACACGTCTCTGTCCTGGCACATTTTCGTGTGCGATACTTCCCTCCGGGTCTTCGGGCCTTGCGAAGCTCCGTGTACTGCGAGCGCTGCTACTCGCAGCTCAGAAGGACCGTGGAGCTAGCGGCGAATTCGGAGAGCTCTTCGCTGCACTGCGCCGCTCGCAAGCGGCTTCGTTCTTCGCCTTCTGCCGTCCGGCGAGAGCTGAACTCCGGCGGTCAGTTGCAGCTCTGCCCAACAGCGTGTTCTCAGTTCTGCGGGCAAGCACGCCCTCTTGCCTTGGCCCCGAGAGCAAAGTCCCGAGCGAGCACTCGACTCAGTGCAATGCACCCGGAAGGACGCTCTCGCTCGTCTTTCAAGGAGCGATTCCTAACAGCAGAAGCAGCAGAGGCACAAACTGCATGACGAGAAGGGACAACGTAGAACACGTCTCTGTCCTGGCACATTTGCGTGTGCGATACTTCCCTCCGGGTCTTCGGGCCTTGCGAAGCCCCGTGTACTGCGAGCGCTGCTACTCGCAGCTCAGAAGGACCGTGGAGCTAGCGGCGAATTCGGAGAGCTCTTCGCTGCACTGCGCCGCTCGCAAGCGGCTTCGTTCTTCGCCTTCTGCCGTCCGGCGAGAGCTGAACTCCGGCGGTCAGTTGCAGCTCTGACCAACAGCGTGTTCTCAATTCTGCGGGCAAGCACGCCCTCTTGCCTTGGCCCCGAGAGCAAAGTCCCGAGCGAGCACTCGACTCAGTGCAATGCACCCGGAAGGACGCTCTCGCTCGTCTTTCAAGGAGCGATTCCTAACAGCAGAAGCAGCAGAGGCACAAACTGCATGACGAGAAGGGACAACGTAGAACACGTCTCTGTCCTGGCACATTTTCGTGTGCGATACTTCCCTCCGGGTCTTCGGGCCTTGCGAAGCCCCGTGTACTGCGAGCGCTGCTACTCGCAGCTCAGAAGGACCGTGGAGCTAGCGGCGAATTCGGAGAGCTCTTCGCTGCACTGCGCCGCTCGCAAGCGGCTTCGTTCTTCGCCTTCTGCCGTCCGGCGAGAGCTGAACTCCGGCGGTCAGTTGCAGCTCTGCCCAACAGCGTGTTCTCAGTTCTGCGGGCAAGCACGCCCTCTTGCCTTGGCCCCGAGAGCAAAGTCCCGAGCGAGCACTCGACTCAGTGCAATGCACCCGGAAGGACGCTCTCGCTCGTCTTTCAAGGAGCGATTCCTAACAGCAGAAGCAGCAGAGGCACAAACTGCATGACGAGAAGGGACAACGTAGAACACGTCTCTGTCCTGGCACATTTCCGTGTGCGAAACTTCCCTCCGGGTCTTCGGGCCTTGCGAAGCCCCGTGTACTGCGAGCGCTGCTACTCGCAGCTCAGAAGGACCGTGGAGCTAGCGGCGAATTCGGAGAGCTCTTCGCTGCACTGCGCCGCTCGCAAGCGGCTTCGTTCTTCGCCTTCTGCCGTCCGGCGAGAGCTGAACTCCGGCGGTCAGTTGCAGCTCTGCCCAACAGCGTGTTCTCAGTTCTGCGGGCAAGCACGCCCTCTTGCCTTGGCCCCGAGAGCAAAGTCCCGAGCGAGCACTCGACTCAGTGCAATGCACCCGGAAGGACGCTCTCGCTCGTCTTTCAAGGAGCGATTCCTAACAGCAGAAGCAGCAGAGGCACAAACTGCATGACGAGAAGGGACAACGTAGAACACGTCTCTGTCCTGGCACATTTGCGTGTGCCATACTTCCCTCCGGGTCTTCGGGCCTTGCGAAGCTCCGTGTACTGCGAGCGCTGCTACTCGCAGCTGAGAAGGACCGTGGAGCTAGCGGCGAATTCGGAGAGCTCTTCGCTGCACTGCGCCGCTCGCAAGCGGCTTCGTTCTACGCCTTCTGCCGTCCGGCGAGAGCTGAACTCCGGCGGTCAGTTGCAGCTCTGCCCAACAGCGTGTTCTCAGTTCTGCGGGCAAGCACGCCCTCTTGCCTTGGCCCCGGGAGCAAAGTCCCGAGCGAGCGCTCGACTCAGTGCAATGCACCCGGAAGGACGCTCTCGCTCGTCTTTCAAGGAGCGATTCCTAACAGCAGAAGAAGCAGAGGCACAAACTGCATGACGAGAAGGGACAACGTAGAACACGTCTCTGTCCTGGCACATTTGCGTGTGCGAAACTTCCCTCCGGGTCTTCGGGCCTTGCGAAGCCCTGTGTACTGCGAGCGCTGCTACTCGCAGCTCAGAAGGACCGTGGAGCTAGCGGCGAATTCGGAGAGCTCTTCGCTGCACTGCGCCGCTCGCAAGCGGCTTCGTTCTTCGCCTTCTGCCGTCCGGCGAGAGCTGAACTCCGGCGGTCAGTTGCAGCTCTGCCCAACAGCGTGTTCTCAGTTCTGCGGGCAAGCACGCCCTCTTGCCTTGGCCCCGAGAGCAAAGTCCCGAGCGAGCGCTCGACTCAGTGCAATGCACCCGGAAGGACGCTCTCGCTCGTCTTTCAAGGAGCGATTCCTAACAGCAGAAGCAGCAGAGGCACAAACTGCATGACGAGAAGGGACAACGTAGAACACGTCTCTGTCCTGGAACATTTTCGTGTGCGATACTTCCCTCCGGGTCTTCGGGCCTTGCGAAGCTCCGTGTACTGCGAGCGCTGCTACTCGCAGCTCAGAAGGACCGTGGAGCTAGCGGCGAATTCGGAGAGCTCTTCGCTGCACTGCGCCGCTCGCAAGCGGCTTCGTTCTTCGCCTTCTGCCGTCCGGCGAGAGCTGAACTCCGGCGGTCAGTTGCAGCTCTGCCCAACAGCGTGTTCTCAGTTCTGCGGGCAAGCACGCCCTCTTGCCTTGGCCCCGAGAGCAAAGTCCCGAGCGAGCACTCGACTCAGTGCAATGCACCCGGAAGGACGCTCTCGCTCGTCTTTCAAGGAGCGATTCCTAACAGCAGAAGCAGCAGAGGCACAAACTGCATGACGAGAAGGGACAACGTAGAACACGTCTCTGTCCTGGCACATTTTCGTGTGCGATACTTCCCTCCGGGTCTTCGGGCCTTGCGAAGCTCCGTGTACTGCGAGCGCTGCTACTCGCAGCTGAGAAGGACCGTGGAGCTAGCGGCGAATTCGGAGAGCTCTTCGCTGCACTGCGCCGCTCGCAAGCGGCTTCGTTCTTCGCCTTCTGCCGTCCGGCGAGAGCTGAACTCCGGCGGTCAGTTGCAGCTCTGCCCAACAGCGTGTTCTCAGTTCTGCGGGCAAGCACGCCCTCTTGCCTTGGCCCCGGGAGCAAAGTCCCGAGCGAGCGCTCGACTCAGTGCAATGCACCCGGAAGGACGCTCTCGCTCGTCTTTCAAGGAGCGATTCCTAACAGCAGAAGAAGCAGAGGCACAAACTGCATGACGAGAAGGGACAACGTAGAACACGTCTCTGTCCTGGCACATTTGCGTGTGCGAAACTTCCCTCCGGGTCTTCGGGCCTTGCGAAGCCCTGTGTACTGCGAGCGCTGCTACTCGCAGCTCAGAAGGACCGTGGAGCTAGCGGCGAATTCGGAGAGCTCTTCGCTGCACTGCGCCGCTCGCAAGCGGCTTCGTTCTTCGCCTTCTGCCGTCCGGCGAGAGCTGAACTCCGGCGGTCAGTTGCAGCTCTGCCCAACAGCGTGTTCTCAGTTCTGCGGGCAAGCACGCCCTCTTGCCTTGGCCCCGAGAGCAAAGTCCCGAGCGAGCGCTCGACTCAGTGCAATGCACCCGGAAGGACGCTCTCGCTCGTCTTTCAAGGAGCGATTCCTAACAGCAGAAGCAGCAGAGGCACAAACTGCATGACGAGAAGGGACAACGTAGAACACGTCTCTGTCCTGGAACATTTTCGTGTGCGATACTTCCCTCCGGGTCTTCGGGCCTTGCGAAGCTCCGTGTACTGCGAGCGCTGCTACTCGCAGCTCAGAAGGACCGTGGAGCTAGCGGCGAATTCGGAGAGCTCTTCGCTGCACTGCGCCGCTCGCAAGCGGCTTCGTTCTTCGCCTTCTGCCGTCCGGCGAGAGCTGAACTCCGGCGGTCAGTTGCAGCTCTGCCCAACAGCGTGTTCTCAGTTCTGCGGGCAAGCACGCCCTCTTGCCTTGGCCCCGAGAGCAAAGTCCCGAGCGAGCACTCGACTCAGTGCAATGCACCCGGAAGGACGCTCTCGCTCGTCTTTCAAGGAGCGATTCCTAACAGCAGAAGCAGCAGAGGCACAAACTGCATGACGAGAAGGGACAACGTAGAACACGTCTCTGTCCTGGCACATTTGCGTGTGCGATACTTCCCTCCGGGTCTTCGGGCCTTGCGAAGCTCCGTGTACTGCGAGCGCTGCTACTCGCAGCTCAGAAGGACCGTGGAGCTAGCGGCGAATTCGGAGAGCTCTTCGCTGCACTGCGCCGCTCGCAAGCGGCTTCGTTCTTCGCCTTCTGCCGTCCGGCGAGAGCTGAACTCCGGCGGTCAGTTGCAGCTCTGCCCAACAGCGTGTTCTCAGTTCTGCGGGCAAGCACGCCCTCTTGCCTTGGCCCCGAGAGCAAAGTCCCGAGCGAGCACTCGACTCAGTGCAATGCACCCGGAAGGACGCTCTCGCTCGCCTTTCAAGGAGCGATTCCTAACAGCAGAAGCAGCAGAGGCACAAACTGCATGACGAGAAGGGACAACGTAGAACACGTCTCTGTCCTGGCACATTTGCGTGTGCGATACTTCCCTCCGGGTCTTCGGGCCTTGCGAAGCTCCGTGTACTGCGAGCGCTGCTACTCGCAGCTCAAAAGGACCGTGGAGCTAGCGGCGAATTGGGAGAGCTCTTCGCTGCACTGCGCCGCTCGCAAGCGGCTTCGTTCTTCGCCTTCTGCCGTCCGGCGAGAGCTGAACTCCGGCGGTCAGTTGCAGCTCTGCCCAACAGCGTGTTCTCAGTTCTGCGGGCAAGCACGCCCTCTTGCCTTGGCCCCGAGAGCAAAGTCCCGAGCGAGCACTCGACTCAGTGCAATGCACCCGGAAGGACGCTCTCGCTCGTCTTTCAAGGAGCGATTCCTAACAGCAGAAGCAGCAGAGGCACAAACTGCATGACGAGAAGGGACAACGTAGAACACGTCTCTGTCCTGGCACATTTGCGTGTGCGAAACTTCCCTCCGGGTCTTCGGGCCTTGCGAAGCTCCGTGTACTGCGAGCGCTGCTACTCGCAGCTGAGAAGGACCGTGGAGCTAGCGGCGAATTCGGAGAGCTCTTCGCTGCACTGCGCCGCTCGCAAGCGGCTTCGTTCTTCGCCTTCTGCCGTCCGGCGAGAGCTGAACTCCGGCGGTCAGTTGCAGCTCTGCCCAACAGCGTGTTCTCAGTTCTGCGGGCAAGCACGCCCTCTTGCCTTGGCCCCGAGAGCAAAGTCCCGAGCGAGCACTCGACTCAGTGCAATGCACCCGGAAGGACGCTCTCGCTCGTCTTTCAAGGAGCGATTCCTAACAGCAGAAGCAGCAGAGGCACAAACTGCATGACGAGAAGGGACAACGTAGAACACGTCTCTGTCCTGGCACATTTTCGTGTGCGATACTTCCCTCCGGGTCTTCGGGCCTTGCGAAGCTCCGTGTACTGCGAGCGCTGCTACTCGCAGCTCAGAAGGACCGTGGAGCTAGCGGCGAATTCGGAGAGCTCTTCGCTGCACTGCGCCGCTCGCAAGCGGCTTCGTTCTTCGCCTTCTGCCGTCCGGCGAGAGCTGAACTCCGGCGGTCAGTTGCAGCTCTGCCCAACAGCGTGTTCTCAGTTCTGCGGGCAAGCACGCCCTCTTGCCTTGGCCCCGAGAGCAAAGTCCCGAGCGAGCACTCGACTCAGTGCAATGCACCCGGAAGGACGCTCTCGCTCGTCTTTCAAGGAGCGATTCCTAACAGCAGAAGCAGCAGAGGCACAAACTGCATGACGAGAAGGGACAACGTAGAACACGTCTCTGTCCTGGCACATTTGCGTGTGCGATACTTCCCTCCGGGTCTTCGGGCCTTGCGAAGCTCCGTGTACTGCGAGCGCTGCTACTCGCAGCTCAGAAGGACCGTGGAGCTAGCGGCGAATTCGGAGAGCTCTTCGCTGCACTGCGCCGCTCGCAAGCGGCTTCGTTCTTCGCCTTCTGCCGTCCGGCGAGAGCTGAACTCCGGCGGTCAGTTGCAGCTCTGCCCAACAGCGTGTTCTCAGTTCTGCGGGCAAGCACGCCCTCTTGCCTTGGCCCCGAGAGCAAAGTCCCGAGCGAGCACTCGACTCAGTGCAATGCACCCGGAAGGACGCTCTCGCTCGTCTTTCAAGGAGCGATTCCTAACAGCAGAAGCAGCAGAGGCACAAACTGCATGACGAGAAGGGACAACGTAGAACACGTCTCTGTCCTGGCACATTTGCGTGTGCGATACTTCCCTCCGGGTCTTCGGGCCTTGCGAAGCTCCGTGTACTGCGAGCGCTGCTACTCGCAGCTCAGAAGGACCGTGGAGCTAGCGGCGAATTCGGAGAGCTCTTCGCTGCACTGCGCCGCTCGCAAGCGGCTTCGTTCTTCGCCTTCTGCCGTCCGGCGAGAGCTGAACTCCGGCGGTCAGTTGCAGCTCTGCCCAACAGCGTGTTCTCAGTTCTGCGGGCAAGCACGCCCTCTTGCCTTGGCCCCGAGAGCAAAGTCCCGAGCGAGCACTCGACTCAGTGCAATGCACCCGGAAGGACGCTCTCGCTCGTCTTTCAAGGAGCGATTCCTGACAGCAGAAGCAGCAGAGGCACAAACTGCATGACGAGAAGGGACAACGTAGAACACGTCTCTGTCCTGGCACATTTGCGTGTCCGATACTTCCCTCCGGGTCTTCGGGCCTTGCGAAGCTCCGTGTACTGCGAGCGCTGCTACTCGCAGCTCAGAAGGACCGTGGAGCTAGCGGCGAATTCGGAGAGCTCTTCGCTGCACTGCGCCGCTCGCAAGCGGCTTCGTTCTTCGCCTTCTACCGTCCGGCGAGAGCTGAACTCCGGCGGTCAGTTGCAGCTCTGCCCAACAGCGTGTTCTCAGTTCTGCGGGCAAGCACGCCCTCTTGCCTTGGCCCCGAGAGCAAAGTCCCGAGCGAGCACTCGACTCAGTGCAATGCACCCGGAAGGACGCTCTCGCTCGTCTTTCAAGGAGCGATTCCTAACAGCAGAAGCAGCAGAGGCACAAACTGCATGACGAGAAGGGACAACGTAGAACACGTCTCTGTCCTGGCACATTTGCGTGTGCGAAACTTCCCTCCGGGTCTTCGGGTCTTGCGAAGCTCCGTGTACTGCGAGCGCTGCTACTCGCAGCTGAGAAGGACCGTGGAGCTAGCGGCGAATTCGGAGAGCTCTTCGCTGCACTGCGCCGCTCGCAAGCGGCTTCGTTCTTCGCCTTCTGCCGTCCGGCGAGAGCTGAACTCCGGCGGTCAGTTGCAGCTCTGCCCAACAGCGTGTTCTCAGTTCTGCGGGCAAGCACGCCCTCTTGCCTTGGCCCCGAGAGCAAAGTCCCGAGCGAGCACTCGACTCAGTGCAATGCACCCGGAAGGACGCTCTCGCTCGTCTTTCAAGGAGCGATTCCTAACAGCAGAAGCAGCAGAGGCACAAACTGCATGACGAGAAGGGACAACGTAGAACACGTCTCTGTCCTGGCACATTTTCGTGTGCGATACTTCCCTCCGGGTCTTCGGGCCTTGCGAAGCTCCGTGTACTGCGAGCGCTGCTACTCGCAGCTCAGAAGGACCGTGGAGCTAGCGGCGAATTCGGAGAGCTCTTCGCTGCACTGCGCCGCTCGCAAGCGGCTTCGTTCTTCGCCTTCTGCCGTCCGGCGAGAGCTGAACTCCGGCGGTCAGTTGCAGCTCTGCCCAACAGCGTGTTCTCAGTTCTGCGGGCAAGCACGCCCTCTTGCCTTGGCCCCGAGAGCAAAGTCCCGAGCGAGCACTCGACTCAGTGCAATGCACCCGGAAGGACGCTCTCGCTCGCCTTTCAAGGAGCGATTCCTAACAGCAGAAGCAGCAGAGGCACAAACTGCATGACGAGAAGGGACAACGTAGAACACGTCTCTGTCCTGGCACATTTTCGTGTGCGATACTTCCCTCCGGGTCTTCGGGCCTTGCGAAGCTCCGTGTACTGCGAGCGCTGCTACTCGCAGCTCAGAAGGACCGTGGAGCTAGCGGCGAATTCGGAGAGCTCTTCGCTGCACTGCGCCGCTCGCAAGCGGCTTCGTTCTTCGCCTTCTGCCGTCCGGCGAGAGCTGAACTCCGGCGGTCAGTTGCAGCTCTGCCCAACAGCGTGTTCTCAGTTCTGCGGGCAAGCACGCCCTCTTGCCTTGGCCCCGGGAGCAAAGTCCCGAGCGAGCACTCGACTCAGTGCAATGCACCCGGAAGGACGCTCTCGCTCGCCTTTCAAGGAGCGATTCCTAACAGCAGAAGCAGCAGAGGCACAAACTGCATGACGAGAAGGGACAACGTAGAACACGTCTCTGTCCTGGCACATTTGCGTGTGCGATACTTCCCTCCGGGTCTTCGGGCCTTGCGAAGCTCCGTGTACTGCGAGCGCTGCTACTCGCAGCTCAGAAGGACCGTGGAGCTAGCGGCGAATTCGGAGAGCTCTTCGCTGCACTGCGCCGCTCGCAAGCGGCTTCGTTCTTCGCCTTCTGCCGTCCGGCGAGAGCTGAACTCCGGCGGTCAGTTGCAGCTCTGCCCAACAGCGTGTTCTCAGTTCTGCGGGCAAGCACGCCCTCTTGCCTTGGCCCCGAGAGCAAAGTCCCGAGCGAGCACTCGACTCAGTGCAATGCACCCGGAAGGACGCTCTCGCTCGTCTTTCAAGGAGCGATTCCTAACAGCAGAAGCAGCAGAGGCACAAACTGCATGACGAGAAGGGACAACGTAGAACACGTCTCTGTCCTGGCACATTTGCGTGTGCGATACTTCCCTCCGGGTCTTCGGGCCTTGCGAAGCTCCGTGTACTGCGAGCGCTGCTACTCGCAGCTCAGAAGGACCGTGGAGCTAGCGGCGAATTCGGAGAGCTCTTCGCTGCACTGCGCCGCTCGCAAGCGGCTTCGTTCTTCGCCTTCTGCCGTCCGGCGAGAGCTGAACTCCGGCGGTCAGTTGCAGCTCTGCCCAACAGCGTGTTCTCAGTTCTGCGGGCAAGCACGCCCTCTTGCCTTGGCCCCGAGAGCAAAGTCCCGAGCGAGCACTCGACTCAGTGCAATGCACCCGGAAGGACGCTCTCGCTCGTCTTTCAAGGAGCGATTCCTAACAGCAGAAGCAGCAGAGGCACAAACTGCATGACGAGAAGGGACAACGTAGAACACGTCTCTGTCCTGGCACATTTGCGTGTGCGATACTGCCCTCCGGGTCTTCGGGCCTTGCGAAGCTCCGTGTACTGCGAGCGCTGCTACTCGCAGCTCAGAAGGACCGTGGAGCTAGCGGCGAATTCGGAGAGCTCTTCGCTGCACTGCGCCGCTCGCAAGCGGCTTCGTTCTTCGCCTTCTGCCGTCCGGCGAGAGCTGAACTCCGGCGGTCAGTTGCAGCTCTGCCCAACAGCGTGTTCTCAGTTCTGCGGGCAAGCACGCCCTCTTGCCTTGGCCCCGAGAGCAAAGTCCCGAGCGAGCACTCGACTCAGTGCAATGCACCCGGAAGGACGCTCTCGCTCGTCTTTCAAGGAGCGATTCCTAACAGCAGAAGCAGCAGAGGCACAAACTGCATGACGAGAAGGGACAACGTAGAACACGTCTCTGTCCTGGCACATTTTCGTGTGCGATACTTCCCTCCGGGTCTTCGGGCCTTGCGAAGCCCCGTGTACTGCGAGCGCTGCTACTCGCAGCTCAGAAGGACCGTGGAGCTAGCGGCGAATTCGGAGAGCTCTTCGCTGCACTGCGCCGCTCGCAAGCGGCTTCGTTCTTCGCCTTCTGCCGTCCGGCGAGAGCTGAACTCCGGCGGTCAGTTGCAGCTCTGCCCAACAGCGTGTTCTCAGTTCTGCGGGCAAGCACGCCCTCTTGCCTTGGCCCCGAGAGCAAAGTCCCGAGCGAGCACTCGACTCAGTGCAATGCACCCGGAAGGACGCTCTCGCTCGTCTTTCAAGGAGCGATTCCTAACAGCAGAAGCAGCAGAGGCACAAACTGCATGACGAGAAGGGACAACGTAGAACACGTCTCTGTCCTGGCACATTTGCGTGTGCGAAACTTCCCTCCGGGTCTTCGGGCCTTGCGAAGCTCCGTGTACTGCGAGCGCTGCTACTCGCAGCTCAGAAGGACCGTGGAGCTAGCGGCGAATTCGGAGAGCTCTTCGCTGCACTGCGCCGCTCGCAAGCGGCTTCGTTCTTCGCCTTCTGCCGTCCGGCGAGAGCTGAACTCCGGCGGTCAGTTGCAGCTCTGCCCAACAGCGTGTTCTCAGTTCTGCGGGCAAGCACGCCCTCTTGCCTTGGCCCCGAGAGCAAAGTCCCGAGCGAGCACTCGACTCAGTGCAATGCACCCGGAAGGACGCTCTCGCTCGCCTTTCAAGGAGCGATTCCTAACAGCAGAAGCAGCAGAGGCACAAACTGCATGACGAGAAGGGACAACGTAGAACACGTCTCTGTCCTGGCACATTTGCGTGTGCGAAACTTCCCTCCGGGTCTTCGGGCCTTGCGAAGCTCCGTGTACTGCGAGCGCTGCTACTCGCAGCTGAGAAGGACCGTGGAGCTAGCGGCGAATTCGGAGAGCTCTTCGCTGCACTGCGCCGCTCGCAAGCGGCTTCGTTCTTCGCCTTCTGCCGTCCGGCGAGAGCTGAACTCCGGCGGTCAGTTGCAGCTCTGCCCAACAGCGTGTTCTCAGTTCTGCGGGCAAGCACGCCCTCTTGCCTTGGCCCCGAGAGCAAAGTCCCGAGCGAGCACTCGACTCAGTGCAATGCACCCGGAAGGACGCTCTCGCTCGTCTTTCAAGGAGCGATTCCTAACAGCAGAAGCAGCAGAGGCACAAACTGCATGACGAGAAGGGACAACGTAGAACACGTCTCTGTCCTGGCACATTTGCGTGTGCGATACTTCCCTCCGGGTCTTCGGGCCTTGCGAAGCTCCGTGTACTGCGAGCGCTGCTACTCGCAGCTCAGAAGGACCGTGGAGCTAGCGGCGAATTCGGAGAGCTCTTCGCTGCACTGCGCCGCTCGCAAGCGGCTTCGTTCTTCGCCTTCTGCCGTCCGGCGAGAGCTGAACTCCGGCGGTCAGTTGCAGCTCTGCCCAACAGCGTGTTCTCAGTTCTGCGGGCAAGCACGCCCTCTTGCCTTGGCCCCGAGAGCAAAGTCCCGAGCGAGCACTCGACTCAGTGCAATGCACCCGGAAGGACGCTCTCGCTCGTCTTTCAAGGAGCGATTCCTAACAGCAGAAGCAGCAGAGGCACAAACTGCATGACGAGAAGGGACAACGTAGAACACGTCTCTGACCTGGCACATTTTCGTGTGCGATACTTCCCTCCGGGTCTTCGGGCCTTGCGAAGCCCTGTGTACTGCGAGCGCTGCTACTCGCAGCTGAGAAGGACCGTGGAGCTAGCGGCGAATTCGGAGAGCTCTTCGCTGCACTGCGCCGCTCGCAAGCGGCTTCGTTCTTCGCCTTCTGCCGTCCGGCGAGAGCTGAACTCCGGCGGTCAGTTGCAGCTCTGCCCAACAGCGTGTTCTCAGTTCTGCGGGCAAGCACGCCCTCTTGCCTTGGCCCCGAGAGCAAAGTCCCGAGCGAGCACTCGACTCAGTGCAATGCACCCGGAAGGACGCTCTCGCTCGTCTTTCAAGGAGCGATTCCTAACAGCAGAAGCAGCAGAGGCACAAACTGCATGACGAGAAGGGACAACGTAGAACACGTCTCTGTCCTGGCACATTTCCGTGTGCGAAACTTCCCTCCGGGTCTTCGGGCCTTGCGAAGCTCCGTGTACTGCGAGCGCTGCTACTCGCAGCTCAGAAGGACCGTGGAGCTAGCGGCGAATTCGGAGAGCTCGACGCTGCACTGCGCCGCTCGCAAGCGGCTTCGTTCTTCGCCTTCTGCCGTCCGGCGAGAGCTGAACTCCGGCGGTCAGTTGCAGCTCTGACCAACAGCGTGTTCTCAGTTCTGCGGGCAAGCACGCCCTCTTGCCTTGGCCCCGAGAGCAAAGTCCCGAGCGAGCACTCGACTCAGTGCAATGCACCCGGAAGGACGCTCTCGCTCGTCTTTCAAGGAGCGATTCCTAACAGCAGAAGCAGCAGAGGCACAAACTGCATGACGAGAAGGGACAACGTAGAACACGTCTCTGTCCTGGCACATTTGCGTGTGCCATACTTCCCTCCGGGTCTTCGGGCCTTGCGAAGCTCCGTGTACTGCGAGCGCTGCTACTCGCAGCTGAGAAGGACCGTGGAGCTAGCGGCGAATTCGGAGAGCTCTTCGCTGCACTGCGCCGCTCGCAAGCGGCTTCGTTCTACGCCTTCTGCCGTCCGGCGAGAGCTGAACTCCGGCGGTCAGTTGCAGCTCTGCCCAACAGCGTGTTCTCAGTTCTGCGGGCAAGCACGCCCTCTTGCCTTGGCCCCGAGAGCAAAGTCCCGAGCGAGCGCTCGACTCAGTGCAATGCACCCGGAAGGACGCTCTCGCTCGTCTTTCAAGGAGCGATTCCTAACAGCAGAAGAAGCAGAGGCACAAACTGCATGACGAGAAGGGACAACGTAGAACACGTCTCTGTCCTGGCACATTTGCGTGTGCGAAACTTCCCTCCGGGTCTTCGGGCCTTGCGAAGCCCTGTGTACTGCGAGCGCTGCTACTCGCAGCTCAGAAGGACCGTGGAGCTAGCGGCGAATTCGGAGAGCTCTTCGCTGCACTGCGCCGCTCGCAAGCGGCTTCGTTCTTCGCCTTCTGCCGTCCGGCGAGAGCTGAACTCCGGCGGTCAGTTGCAGCTCTGCCCAACAGCGTGTTCTCAGTTCTGCGGGCAAGCACGCCCTCTTGCCTTGGCCCCGAGAGCAAAGTCCCGAGCGAGCGCTCGACTCAGTGCAATGCACCCGGAAGGACGCTCTCGCTCGTCTTTCAAGGAGCGATTCCTAACAGCAGAAGCAGCAGAGGCACAAACTGCATGACGAGAAGGGACAACGTAGAACACGTCTCTGTCCTGGCACATTTGCGTGTGCGAAACTTCCCTCCGGGTCTTCGGGCCTTGCGAAGCTCCGTGTACTGCGAGCGCTGCTACTCGCAGCTGAGAAGGACCGTGGAGCTAGCGGCGAATTCGGAGAGCTCTTCGCTGCACTGCGCCGCTCGCAAGCGGCTTCGTTCTTCGCCTTCTGCCGTCCGGCGAGAGCTGAACTCCGGCGGTCAGTTGCAGCTCTGCCCAACAGCGTGTTCTCAGTTCTGCGGGCAAGCACGCCCTCTTGCCTTGGCCCCGAGAGCAAAGTCCCGAGCGAGCACTCGACTCAGTGCAATGCACCCGGAAGGACGCTCTCGCTCGTCTTTCAAGGAGCGATTCCTAACAGCAGAAGCAGCAGAGGCACAAACTGCATGACGAGAAGGGACAACGTAGAACACGTCTCTGTCCTGGCACATTTGCGTGTGCGATACTTCCCTCCGGGTCTTCGGGCCTTGCGAAGCTCCGTGTACTGCGAGCGCTGCTACTCGCAGCTCAGAAGGACCGTGGAGCTAGCGGCGAATTCGGAGAGCTCTTCGCTGCACTGCGCCGCTCGCAAGCGGCTTCGTTCTTCGCCTTCTGCCGTCCGGCGAGAGCTGAACTCCGGCGGTCAGTTGCAGCTCTGCCCAACAGCGTGTTCTCAGTTCTGCGGGCAAGCACGCCCTCTTGCCTTGGCCCCGAGAGCAAAGTCCCGAGCGAGCACTCGACTCAGTGCAATGCACCCGGAAGGACGCTCTCGCTCGTCTTTCAAGGAGCGATTCCTAACAGCAGAAGCAGCAGAGGCACAAACTGCATGACGAGAAGGGACAACGTAGAACACGTCTCTGTCCTGGCACATTTGCGTGTGCGATACTTCCCTCCGGGTCTTCGGGCCTTGCGAAGCTCCGTGTACTGCGAGCGCTGCTACTCGCAGCTGAGAAGGACCGTGGAGCTAGCGGCGAATTCGGAGAGCTCTTCGCTGCACTGCGCCGCTCGCAAGCGGCTTCGTTCTTCGCCTTCTGCCGTCCGGCGAGAGCTGAACTCCGGCGGTCAGTTGCAGCTCTGCCCAACAGCGTGTTCTCAGTTCTGCGGGCAAGCACGCCCTCTTGCCTTGGCCCCGAGAGCAAAGTCCCGAGCGAGCACTCGACTCAGTGCAATGCACCCGGAAGGACGCTCTCGCTCGTCTTTCAAGGAGCGATTCCTAACAGCAGAAGCAGCAGAGGCACAAACTGCATGACGAGAAGGGACAACGTAGAACACGTCTCTGTCCTGGCACATTTTCGTGTGCGATACTTCCCTCCGGGTCTTCGGGCCTTGCGAAGCTCCGTGTACTGCGAGCGCTGCTACTCGCAGCTGAGAAGGACCGTGGAGCTAGCGGCGAATTCGGAGAGCTCTTCGCTGCACTGCGCCGCTCGCAAGCGGCTTCGTTCTTCGCCTTCTGCCGTCCGGCGAGAGCTGAACTCCGGCGGTCAGTTGCAGCTCTGCCCAACAGCGTGTTCTCAGTTCTGCGGGCAAGCACGCCCTCTTGCCTTGGCCCCGAGAGCAAAGTCCCGAGCGAGCACTCGACTCAGTGCAATGCACCCGGAAGGACGCTCTCGCTCGTCTTTCAAGGAGCGATTCCTAACAGCAGAAGCAGCAGAGGCACAAACTGCATGACGAGAAGGGACAACGTAGAACACGTCTCTGTCCTGGCACATTTGCGTGTGCGATACTTCCCTCCGGGTCTTCGGGCCTTGCGAAGCTCCGTGTACTGCGAGCGCTGCTACTCGCAGCTGAGAAGGACCGTGGAGCTAGCGGCGAATTCGGAGAGCTCTTCGCTGCACTGCGCCGCTCGCAAGCGGCTTCGTTCTTCGCCTTCTGCCGTCCGGCGAGAGCTGAACTCCGGCGGTCAGTTGCAGCTCTGCCCAACAGCGTGTTCTCAGTTCTGCGGGCAAGCACGCCCTCTTGCCTTGGCCCCGAGAGCAAAGTCCCGAGCGAGCACTCGACTCAGTGCAATGCACCCGGAAGGACGCTCTCGCTCGCCTTTCAAGGAGCGATTCCTAACAGCAGAAGCAGCAGAGGCACAAACTGCATGACGAGAAGGGACAACGTAGAACACGTCTCTGTCCTGGCACATTTGCGTGTGCGATACTTCCCTCCGGGTCTTCGGGCCTTGCGAAGCTCCGTGTACTGCGAGCGCTGCTACTCGCAGCTGAGAAGGACCGTGGAGCTAGCGGCGAATTCGGAGAGCTCTTCGCTGCACTGCGCCGCTCGCAAGCGGCTTCGTTCTTCGCCTTCTGCCGTCCGGCGAGAGCTGAACTCCGGCGGTCAGTTGCAGCTCTGCCCAACAGCGTGTTCTCAGTTCTGCGGGCAAGCACGCCCTCTTGCCTTGGCCCCGAGAGCAAAGTCCCGAGCGAGCACTAGACTCAGTGCAATGCACCCGGAAGGACGCTCTCGCTCGCCTTTCAAGGAGCGATTCCTAACAGCAGAAGCAGCAGAGGCACAAACTGCATGACGAGAAGGGACAACGTAGAACACGTCTCTGTCCTGGCACATTTTCGTGTGCGATACTTCCCTCCGGGTCTTCGGGCCTTGCGAAGCTCCGTGTACTGCGAGCGCTGCTACTCGCAGCTCAGAAGGACCGTGGAGCTAGCGGCGAATTCGGAGAGCTCTTCGCTGCACTGCGCCGCTCGCAAGCGGCTTCGTTCTTCGCCTTCTGCCGTCCGGCGAGAGCTGAACTCCGGCGGTCAGTTGCAGCTCTGCCCAACAGCGTGTTCTCAGTTCTGCGGGCAAGCACGCCCTCTTGCCTTGGCCCCGAGAGCAAAGTCCCGAGCGAGCACTCGACTCAGTGCAATGCACCCGGAAGGACGCTCTCGCTCGCCTTTCAAGGAGCGATTCCTAACAGCAGAAGCAGCAGAGGCACAAACTGCATGACGAGAAGGGACAACGTAGAACACGTCTCTGTCCTGGCACATTTTCGTGTGCGATACTTCCCTCCGGGTCTTCGGGCCTTGCGAAGCTCCGTGTACTGCGAGCGCTGCTACTCGCAGCTCAGAAGGACCGTGGAGCTAGCGGCGAATTCGGAGAGCTCTTCGCTGCACTGCGCCGCTCGCAAGCGGCTTCGTTCTTCGCCTTCTGCCGTCCGGCGAGAGCTGAACTCCGGCGGTCAGTTGCAGCTCTGCCCAACAGCGTGTTCTCAGTTCTGCGGGCAAGCACGCCCTCTTGCCTTGGCCCCGGGAGCAAAGTCCCGAGCGAGCACTCGACTCAGTGCAATGCACCCGGAAGGACGCTCTCGCTCGCCTTTCAAGGAGCGATTCCTAACAGCAGAAGCAGCAGAGGCACAAACTGCATGACGAGAAGGGACAACGTAGAACACGTCTCTGTCCTGGCACATTTGCGTGTGCGATACTTCCCTCCGGGTCTTCGGGCCTTGCGAAGCTCCGTGTACTGCGAGCGCTGCTACTCGCAGCTCAGAAGGACCGTGGAGCTAGCGGCGAATTCGGAGAGCTCTTCGCTGCACTGCGCCGCTCGCAAGCGGCTTCGTTCTTCGCCTTCTGCCGTCCGGCGAGAGCTGAACTCCGGCGGTCAGTTGCAGCTCTGCCCAACAGCGTGTTCTCAGTTCTGCGGGCAAGCACGCCCTCTTGCCTTGGCCCCGAGAGCAAAGTCCCGAGCGAGCACTCGACTCAGTGCAATGCACCCGGAAGGACGCTCTCGCTCGTCTTTCAAGGAGCGATTCCTAACAGCAGAAGCAGCAGAGGCACAAACTGCATGACGAGAAGGGACAACGTAGAACACGTCTCTGTCCTGGCACATTTGCGTGTGCGATACTTCCCTCCGGGTCTTCGGGCCTTGCGAAGCTCCGTGTACTGCGAGCGCTGCTACTCGCAGCTCAGAAGGACCGTGGAGCTAGCGGCGAATTCGGAGAGCTCTTCGCTGCACTGCGCCGCTCGCAAGCGGCTTCGTTCTTCGCCTTCTGCCGTCCGGCGAGAGCTGAACTCCGGCGGTCAGTTGCAGCTCTGCCCAACAGCGTGTTCTCAGTTCTGCGGGCAAGCACGCCCTCTTGCCTTGGCCCCGAGAGCAAAGTCCCGAGCGAGCACTCGACTCAGTGCAATGCACCCGGAAGGACGCTCTCGCTCGTCTTTCAAGGAGCGATTCCTAACAGCAGAAGCAGCAGAGGCACAAACTGCATGACGAGAAGGGACAACGTAGAACACGTCTCTGTCCTGGCACATTTGCGTGTGCGATACTTCCCTCCGGGTCTTCGGGCCTTGCGAAGCCCCGTGTACTGCGAGCGCTGCTACTCGCAGCTCAGAAGGACCGTGGAGCTAGCGGCGAATTCGGAGAGCTCTTCGCTGCACTGCGCCGCTCGCAAGCGGCTTCGTTCTTCGCCTTCTGCCGTCCGGCGAGAGCTGAACTCCGGCGGTCAGTTGCAGCTCTGCCCAACAGCGTGTTCTCAGTTCTGCGGGCAAGCACGCCCTCTTGCCTTGGCCCCGAGAGCAAAGTCCCGAGCGAGCACTCGACTCAGTGCAATGCACCCGGAAGGACGCTCTCGCTCGTCTTTCAAGGAGCGATTCCTAACAGCAGAAGCAGCAGAGGCACAAACTGCATGACGAGAAGGGACAACGTAGAACACGTCTCTGTCCTGGCACATTTGCGTGTGCGAAACTTCCCTCCGGGTCTTCGGGCCTTGCGAAGCTCCGTGTACTGCGAGCGCTGCTACTCGCAGCTCAGAAGGACCGTGGAGCTAGCGGCGAATTCGGAGAGCTCTTCGCTGCACTGCGCCGCTCGCAAGCGGCTTCGTTCTTCGCCTTCTGCCGTCCGGCGAGAGCTGAACTCCGGCGGTCAGTTGCAGCTCTGCCCAACAGCGTGTTCTCAGTTCTGCGGGCAAGCACGCCCTCTTGCCTTGGCCCCGAGAGCAAAGTCCCGAGCGAGCACTCGACTCAGTGCAATGCACCCGGAAGGACGCTCTCGCTCGCCTTTCAAGGAGCGATTCCTAACAGCAGAAGCAGCAGAGGCACAAACTGCATGACGAGAAGGGACAACGTAGAACACGTCTCTGTCCTGGCACATTTGCGTGTGCGAAACTTCCCTCCGGGTCTTCGGGCCTTGCGAAGCTCCGTGTACTGCGAGCGCTGCTACTCGCAGCTGAGAAGGACCGTGGAGCTAGCGGCGAATTCGGAGAGCTCTTCGCTGCACTGCGCCGCTCGCAAGCGGCTTCGTTCTTCGCCTTCTGCCGTCCGGCGAGAGCTGAACTCCGGCGGTCAGTTGCAGCTCTGCCCAACAGCGTGTTCTCAGTTCTGCGGGCAAGCACGCCCTCTTGCCTTGGCCCCGAGAGCAAAGTCCCGAGCGAGCACTCGACTCAGTGCAATGCACCCGGAAGGACGCTCTCGCTCGTCTTTCAAGGAGCGATTCCTAACAGCAGAAGCAGCAGAGGCACAAACTGCATGACGAGAAGGGACAACGTAGAACACGTCTCTGTCCTGGCACATTTGCGTGTGCGATACTTCCCTCCGGGTCTTCGGGCCTTGCGAAGCTCCGTGTACTGCGAGCGCTGCTACTCGCAGCTCAGAAGGACCGTGGAGCTAGCGGCGAATTCGGAGAGCTCTTCGCTGCACTGCGCCGCTCGCAAGCGGCTTCGTTCTTCGCCTTCTGCCGTCCGGCGACAGCTGAACTCCGGCGGTCAGTTGCAGCTCTGCCCAACAGCGTGTTCTCAGTTCTGCGGGCAAGCACGCCCTCTTGCCTTGGCCCCGAGAGCAAAGTCCCGAGCGAGCACTCGACTCAGTGCAATGCACCCGGAAGGACGCTCTCGCTCGTCTTTCAAGGAGCGATTCCTAACAGCAGAAGCAGCAGAGGCACAAACTGCATGACGAGAAGGGACAACGTAGAACACGTCTCTGTCCTGGCACATTTGCGTGTGCGATACTTCCCTCCGGGTCTTCGGGCCTTGCGAAGCTCCGTGTACTGCGAGCGCTGCTACTCGCAGCTCAGAAGGACCGTGGAGCTAGCGGCGAATTCGGAGAGCTCTTCGCTGCACTGCGCCGCTCGCAAGCGGCTTCGTTCTTCGCCTTCTGCCGTCCGGCGAGAGCTGAACTCCGGCGGTCAGTTGCAGCTCTGCCCAACAGCGTGTTCTCAGTTCTGCGGGCAAGCACGCCCTCTTGCCTTGGCCCCGAGAGCAAAGTCCCGAGCGAGCACTCGACTCAGTGCAATGCACCCGGAAGGACGCTCTCGCTCGTCTTTCAAGGAGCGATTCCTAACAGCAGAAGCAGCAGAGGCACAAACTGCATGACGAGAAGGGACAACGTAGAACACGTCTCTGTCCTGGCACATTTCCGTGTGCGAAACTTCCCTCCGGGTCTTCGGGCCTTGCGAATCCCTGTGTACTGCGAGCGCTGCTACTCGCAGCTGAGAAGGACCGTGGAGCTAGCGGCGAATTCGGAGAGCTCTTCGCTGCACTGCGCCGCTCGCAAGCGGCTTCGTTCTTCGCCTTCTGCCGTCCGGCGAGAGCTGAACTCCGGCGGTCAGTTGCAGCTCTGACCAACAGCGTGTTCTCAGTTCTGTGGGCAAGCACGCCCTCTTGCCTTGGCCCCGAGAGCAAAGTCCCGAGCGAGCACTCGACTCAGTGCAATGCACCCGGAAGGACGCTCTCGCTCGTCTTTCAAGGAGCGATTCCTAACAGCAGAAGCAGCAGAGGCACAAACTGCATGACGAGAAGGGACAACGTAGAACACGTCTCTGACCTGGCACATTTTCGTGTGCGATACTTCCCTCCGGGTCTTCGGGCCTTGCGAAGCCCTGTGTACTGCGAGCGCTGCTACTCGCAGCTGAGAAGGACCGTGGAGCTAGCGGCGAATTCGGAGAGCTCTTCGCTGCACTGCGCCGCTCGCAAGCGGCTTCGTTCTTCGCCTTCTGCCGTCCGGCGAGAGCTGAACTCCGGCGGTCAGTTGCAGCTCTGCCCAACAGCGTGTTCTCAGTTCTGCGGGCAAGCACGCCCTCTTGCCTTGGCCCCGAGAGCAAAGTCCCGAGCGAGCACTCGACTCAGTGCAATGCACCCGGAAGGACGCTCTCGCTCGTCTTTCAAGGAGCGATTCCTAACAGCAGAAGCAGCAGAGGCACAAACTGCATGACGAGAAGGGACAACGTAGAACACGTCTCTGTCCTGGCACATTTCCGTGTGCGAAACTTCCCTCCGGGTCTTCGGGCCTTGCGAAGCTCCGTGTACTGCGAGCGCTGCTACTCGCAGCTCAGAAGGACCGTGGAGCTAGCGGCGAATTCGGAGAGCTCGACGCTGCACTGCGCCGCTCGCAAGCGGCTTCGTTCTTCGCCTTCTGCCGTCCGGCGAGAGCTGAACTCCGGCGGTCAGTTGCAGCTCTGACCAACAGCGTGTTCTCAGTTCTGCGGGCAAGCACGCCCTCTTGCCTTGGCCCCGAGAGCAAAGTCCCGAGCGAGCACTCGACTCAGTGCAATGCACCCGGAAGGACGCTCTCGCTCGTCTTTCAAGGAGCGATTCCTAACAGCAGAAGCAGCAGAGGCACAAACTGCATGACGAGAAGGGACAACGTAGAACACGTCTCTGTCCTGGCACATTTGCGTGTGCCATACTTCCCTCCGGGTCTTCGGGCCTTGCGAAGCTCCGTGTACTGCGAGCGCTGCTACTCGCAGCTGAGAAGGACCGTGGAGCTAGCGGCGAATTCGGAGAGCTCTTCGCTGCACTGCGCCGCTCGCAAGCGGCTTCGTTCTACGCCTTCTGCCGTCCGGCGAGAGCTGAACTCCGGCGGTCAGTTGCAGCTCTGCCCAACAGCGTGTTCTCAGTTCTGCGGGCAAGCACGCCCTCTTGCCTTGGCCCCGGGAGCAAAGTCCCGAGCGAGCGCTCGACTCAGTGCAATGCACCCGGAAGGACGCTCTCGCTCGTCTTTCAAGGAGCGATTCCTAACAGCAGAAGAAGCAGAGGCACAAACTGCATGACGAGAAGGGACAACGTAGAACACGTCTCTGTCCTGGCACATTTGCGTGTGCGAAACTTCCCTCCGGGTCTTCGGGCCTTGCGAAGCCCTGTGTACTGCGAGCGCTGCTACTCGCAGCTCAGAAGGACCGTGGAGCTAGCGGCGAATTCGGAGAGCTCTTCGCTGCACTGCGCCGCTCGCAAGCGGCTTCGTTCTTCGCCTTCTGCCGTCCGGCGAGAGCTGAACTCCGGCGGTCAGTTGCAGCTCTGCCCAACAGCGTGTTCTCAGTTCTGCGGGCAAGCACGCCCTCTTGCCTTGGCCCCGAGAGCAAAGTCCCGAGCGAGCGCTCGACTCAGTGCAATGCACCCGGAAGGACGCTCTCGCTCGTCTTTCAAGGAGCGATTCCTAACAGCAGAAGCAGCAGAGGCACAAACTGCATGACGAGAAGGGACAACGTAGAACACGTCTCTGTCCTGGCACATTTGCGTGTGCGAAACTTCCCTCCGGGTCTTCGGGCCTTGCGAAGCTCCGTGTACTGCGAGCGCTGCTACTCGCAGCTGAGAAGGACCGTGGAGCTAGCGGCGAATTCGGAGAGCTCTTCGCTGCACTGCGCCGCTCGCAAGCGGCTTCGTTCTTCGCCTTCTGCCGTCCGGCGAGAGCTGAACTCCGGCGGTCAGTTGCAGCTCTGCCCAACAGCGTGTTCTCAGTTCTGCGGGCAAGCACGCCCTCTTGCCTTGGCCCCGAGAGCAAAGTCCCGAGCGAGCGCTCGACTCAGTGCAATGCACCCGGAAGGACGCTCTCGCTCGTCTTTCAAGGAGCGATTCCTAACAGCAGAAGCAGCAGAGGCACAAACTGCATGACGAGAAGGGACAACGTAGAACACGTCTCTGTCCTGGCACATTTGCGTGTGCGATACTTCCCTCCGGGTCTTCGGGCCTTGCGAAGCTCCGTGTACTGCGAGCGCTGCTACTCGCAGCTGAGAAGGACCGTGGAGCTAGCGGCGAATTCGGAGAGCTCTTCGCTGCACTGCGCCGCTCGCAAGCGGCTTCGTTCTTCGCCTTCTGCCGTCCGGCGAGAGCTGAACTCCGGCGGTCAGTTGCAGCTCTGCCCAACAGCGTGTTCTCAGTTCTGCGGGCAAGCACGCCCTCTTGCCTTGGCCCCGAGAGCAAAGTCCCGAGCGAGCACTCGACTCAGTGCAATGCACCCGGAAGGACGCTCTCGCTCGTCTTTCAAGGAGCGATTCCTAACAGCAGAAGCAGCAGAGGCACAAACTGCATGACGAGAAGGGACAACGTAGAACACGTCTCTGTCCTGGCACATTTGCGTGTGCGATACTTCCCTCCGGGTCTTCGGGCCTTGCGAAGCTCCGTGTACTGCGAGCGCTGCTACTCGCAGCTGAGAAGGACCGTGGAGCTAGCGGCGAATTCGGAGAGCTCTTCGCTGCACTGCGCCGCTCGCAAGCGGCTTCGTTCTTCGCCTTCTGCCGTCCGGCGAGAGCTGAACTCCGGCGGTCAGTTGCAGCTCTGCCCAACAGCGTGTTCTCAGTTCTGCGGGCAAGCACGCCCTCTTGCCTTGGCCCCGAGAGCAAAGTCCCGAGCGAGCACTCGACTCAGTGCAATGCACCCGGAAGGACGCTCTCGCTCGTCTTTCAAGGAGCGATTCCTAACAGCAGAAGCAGCAGAGGCACAAACTGCATGACGAGAAGGGACAACGTAGAACACGTCTCTGTCCTGGCACATTTTCGTGTGCGATACTTCCCTCCGGGTCTTCGGGCCTTGCGAAGCTCCGTGTACTGCGAGCGCTGCTACTCGCAGCTCAGAAGGACCGTGGAGCTAGCGGCGAATTCGGAGAGCTCTTCGCTGCACTGCGCCGCTCGCAAGCGGCTTCGTTCTTCGCCTTCTGCCGTCCGGCGAGAGCTGAACTCCGGCGGTCAGTTGCAGCTCTGCCCAACAGCGTGTTCTCAGTTCTGCGGGCAAGCACGCCCTCTTGCCTTGGCCCCGAGAGCAAAGTCCCGAGCGAGCACTCGACTCAGTGCAATGCACCCGGAAGGACGCTCTCGCTCGTCTTTCAAGGAGCGATTCCTAACAGCAGAAGCAGCAGAGGCACAAACTGCATGACGAGAAGGGACAACGTAGAACACGTCTCTGTCCTGGCACATTTGCGTGTGCGAAACTTCCCTCCGGGTCTTCGGGCCTTGCGAAGCTCCGTGTACTGCGAGCGCTGCTACTCGCAGCTGAGAAGGACCGTGGAGCTAGCGGCGAATTCGGAGAGCTCTTCGCTGCACTGCGCCGCTCGCAAGCGGCTTCGTTCTTCGCCTTCTGCCGTCCGGCGAGAGCTGAACTCCGGCGGTCAGTTGCAGCTCTGCCCAACAGCGTGTTCTCAGTTCTGCGGGCAAGCACGCCCTCTTGCCTTGGCCCCGAGAGCAAAGTCCCGAGCGAGCACTCGACTCAGTGCAATGCACCCGGAAGGACGCTCTCGCTCGTCTTTCAAGGAGCGATTCCTAACAGCAGAAGCAGCAGAGGCACAAACTGCATGACGAGAAGGGACAACGTAGAACACGTCTCTGTCCTGGCACATTTGCGTGTGCGATACTTCCCTCCGGGTCTTCGGGCCTTGCGAAGCTCCGTGTACTGCGAGCGCTGCTACTCGCAGCTGAGAAGGACCGTGGAGCTAGCGGCGAATTCGGAGAGCTCTTCGCTGCACTGCGCCGCTCGCAAGCGGCTTCGTTCTTCGCCTTCTGCCGTCCGGCGAGAGCTGAACTCCGGCGGTCAGTTGCAGCTCTGCCCAACAGCGTGTTCTCAGTTCTGCGGGCAAGCACGCCCTCTTGCCTTGGCCCCGAGAGCAAAGTCCCGAGCGAGCACTCGACTCAGTGCAATGCACCCGGAAGGACGCTCTCGCTCGCCTTTCAAGGAGCGATTCCTAACAGCAGAAGCAGCAGAGGCACAAACTGCATGACGAGAAGGGACAACGTAGAACACGTCTCTGTCCTGGCACATTTGCGTGTGCGATACTTCCCTCCGGGTCTTCGGGCCTTGCGAAGCTCCGTGTACTGCGAGCGCTGCTACTCGCAGCTCAGAAGGACCGTGGAGCTAGCGGCGAATTCGGAGAGCTCTTCGCTGCACTGCGCCGCTCGCAAGCGGCTTCGTTCTTCGCCTTCTGCCGTCCGGCGAGAGCTGAACTCCGGCGGTCAGTTGCAGCTCTGCCCAACAGCGTGTTCTCAGTTCTGCGGGCAAGCACGCCCTCTTGCCTTGGCCCCGGGAGCAAAGTCCCGAGCGAGCACTCGACTCAGTGCAATGCACCCGGAAGGACGCTCTCGCTCGCCTTTCAAGGAGCGATTCCTAACAGCAGAAGCAGCAGAGGCACAAACTGCATGACGAGAAGGGACAACGTAGAACACGTCTCTGTCCTGGCACATTTGCGTGTGCGATACTTCCCTCCGGGTCTTCGGGCCTTGCGAAGCTCCGTGTACTGCGAGCGCTGCTACTCGCAGCTCAGAAGGACCGTGGAGCTAGCGGCGAATTCGGAGAGCTCTTCGCTGCACTGCGCCGCTCGCAAGCGGCTTCGTTCTTCGCCTTCTGCCGTCCGGCGAGAGCTGAACTCCGGCGGTCAGTTGCAGCTCTGCCCAACAGCGTGTTCTCAGTTCTGCGGGCAAGCACGCCCTCTTGCCTTGGCCCCGAGAGCAAAGTCCCGAGCGAGCACTCGACTCAGTGCAATGCACCCGGAAGGACGCTCTCGCTCGTCTTTCAAGGAGCGATTCCTAACAGCAGAAGCAGCAGAGGCACAAACTGCATGACGAGAAGGGACAACGTAGAACACGTCTCTGTCCTGGCACATTTGCGTGTGCGATACTTCCCTCCGGGTCTTCGGGCCTTGCGAAGCTCCGTGTACTGCGAGCGCTGCTACTCGCAGCTCAGAAGGACCGTGGAGCTAGCGGCGAATTCGGAGAGCTCTTCGCTGCACTGCGCCGCTCGCAAGCGGCTTCGTTCTTCGCCTTCTGCCGTCCGGCGAGAGCTGAACTCCGGCGGTCAGTTGCAGCTCTGCCCAACAGCGTGTTCTCAGTTCTGCGGGCAAGCACGCCCTCTTGCCTTGGCCCCGAGAGCAAAGTCCCGAGCGAGCACTCGACTCAGTGCAATGCACCCGGAAGGACGCTCTCGCTCGTCTTTCAAGGAGCGATTCCTAACAGCAGAAGCAGCAGAGGCACAAACTGCATGACGAGAAGGGACAACGTAGAACACGTCTCTGTCCTGGCACATTTTCGTGTGCGATACTTCCCTCCGGGTCTTCGGGCCTTGCGAAGCTCCGTGTACTGCGAGCGCTGCTACTCGCAGCTCAGAAGGACCGTGGAGCTAGCGGCGAATTCGGAGAGCTCTTCGCTGCACTGCGCCGCTCGCAAGCGGCTTCGTTCTTCGCCTTCTGCCGTCCGGCGAGAGCTGAACTCCGGCGGTCAGTTGCAGCTCTGCCCAACAGCGTGTTCTCAGTTCTGCGGGCAAGCACGCCCTCTTGCCTTGGCCCCGAGAGCAAAGTCCCGAGCGAGCACTCGACTCAGTGCAATGCACCCGGAAGGACGCTCTCGCTCGTCTTTCAAGGAGCGATTCCTAACAGCAGAAGCAGCAGAGGCACAAACTGCATGACGAGAAGGGACAACGTAGAACACGTCTCTGTCCTGGCACATTTTCGTGTGCGATACTTCCCTCCGGGTCTTCGGGCCTTGCGAAGCCCTGTGTACTGCGAGCGCTGCTACTCGCAGCTGAGAAGGACCGTGGAGCTAGCGGCGAATTCGGAGAGCTCTTCGCTGCACTGCGCCGCTCGCAAGCGGCTTCGTTCTTCGCCTTCTGCCGTCCGGCGAGAGCTGAACTCCGGCGGTCAGTTGCAGCTCTGCCCAACAGCGTGTTCTCAGTTCTGCGGGCAAGCACGCCCTCTTGCCTTGGCCCCGAGAGCAAAGTCCCGAGCGAGCACTCGACTCAGTGCAATGCACCCGGAAGGACGCTCTCGCTCGTCTTTCAAGGAGCGATTCCTAACAGCAGAAGCAGCAGAGGCACAAACTGCATGACGAGAAGGGACAACGTAGAACACGTCTCTGTCCTGGCACATTTCCGTGTGCGAAACTTCCCTCCGGGTCTTCGGGCCTTGCGAATCCCTGTGTACTGCGAGCGCTGCTACTCGCAGCTGAGAAGGACCGTGGAGCTAGCGGCGAATTCGGAGAGCTCTTCGCTGCACTGCGCCGCTCGCAAGCGGCTTCGTTCTTCGCCTTCTGCCGTCCGGCGAGAGCTGAACTCCGGCGGTCAGTTGCAGCTCTGACCAACAGCGTGTTCTCAGTTCTGCGGGCAAGCACGCCCTCTTGCCTTGGCCCCGAGAGCAAAGTCCCGAGCGAGCACTCGACTCAGTGCAATGCACCCGGAAGGACGCTCTCGCTCGTCTTTCAAGGAGCGATTCCTAACAGCAGAAGCAGCAGAGGCACAAACTGCATGACGAGAAGGGACAACGTAGAACACGTCTCTGTCCTGGCACATTTTCGTGTGCGATACTTCCCTCCGGGTCTTCGGGCCTTGCGAAGCTCCGTGTACTGCGAGCGCTGCTACTCGCAGCTCAGAAGGACCGTGGAGCTAGCGGCGAATTCGGAGAGCTCTTCGCTGCACTGCGCCGCTCGCAAGCGGCTTCGTTCTTCGCCTTCTGCCGTCCGGCGAGAGCTGAACTCCGGCGGTCAGTTGCAGCTCTGCCCAACAGCGTGTTCTCAGTTCTGCGGGCAAGCACGCCCTCTTGCCTTGGCCCCGAGAGCAAAGTCCCGAGCGAGCACTCGACTCAGTGCAATGCACCCGGAAGGACGCTCTCGCTCGTCTTTCAAGGAGCGATTCCTAACAGCAGAAGCAGCAGAGGCACAAACTGCATGACGAGAAGGGACAACGTAGAACACGTCTCTGTCCTGGCACATTTTCGTGTGCGATACTTCCCTCCGGGTCTTCGGGCCTTGCGAAGCCCCGTGTACTGCGAGCGCTGCTACTCGCAGCTCAGAAGGACCGTGGAGCTAGCGGCGAATTCGGAGAGCTCTTCGCTGCACTGCGCCGCTCGCAAGCGGCTTCGTTCTTCGCCTTCTGCCGTCCGGCGAGAGCTGAACTCCGGCGGTCAGTTGCAGCTCTGCCCAACAGCGTGTTCTCAGTTCTGCGGGCAAGCACGCCCTCTTGCCTTGGCCCCGAGAGCAAAGTCCCGAGCGAGCACTCGACTCAGTGCAATGCACCCGGAAGGACGCTCTCGCTCGTCTTTCAAGGAGCGATTCCTAACAGCAGAAGCAGCAGAGGCACAAACTGCATGACGAGAAGGGACAACGTAGAACACGTCTCTGTCCTGGCACATTTCCGTGTGCGAAACTTCCCTCCGGGTCTTCGGGCCTTGCGAAGCCCCGTGTACTGCGAGCGCTGCTACTCGCAGCTCAGAAGGACCGTGGAGCTAGCGGCGAATTCGGAGAGCTCTTCGCTGCACTGCGCCGCTCGCAAGCGGCTTCGTTCTTCGCCTTCTGCCGTCCGGCGAGAGCTGAACTCCGGCGGTCAGTTGCAGCTCTGCCCAACAGCGTGTTCTCAGTTCTGCGGGCAAGCACGCCCTCTTGCCTTGGCCCCGAGAGCAAAGTCCCGAGCGAGCACTCGACTCAGTGCAATGCACCCGGAAGGACGCTCTCGCTCGTCTTTCAAGGAGCGATTCCTAACAGCAGAAGCAGCAGAGGCACAAACTGCATGACGAGAAGGGACAACGTAGAACACGTCTCTGTCCTGGCACATTTCCGTGTGCGAAACTTCCCTCCGGGTCTTCGGGCCTTGCGAAGCCCCGTGTACTGCGAGCGCTGCTACTCGCAGCTCAGAAGGACCGTGGAGCTAGCGGCGAATTCGGAGAGCTCTTCGCTGCACTGCGCCGCTCGCAAGCGGCTTCGTTCTTCGCCTTCTGCCGTCCGGCGAGAGCTGAACTCCGGCGGTCAGTTGCAGCTCTGCCCAACAGCGTGTTCTCAGTTCTGCGGGCAAGCACGCCCTCTTGCCTTGGCCCCGAGAGCAAAGTCCCGAGCGAGCACTCGACTCAGTGCAATGCACCCGGAAGGACGCTCTCGCTCGTCTTTCAAGGAGCGATTCCTGACAGCAGAAGCAGCAGAGGCACAAACTGCATGACGAGAAGGGACAACGTAGAACACATCTCTGTCCTGGCACATTTGCGTGTGCGATACTTCCCTCCGGGTCTTCGGGCCTTGCGAAGCTCCGTGTACTGCGAGCGCTGCTACTCGCAGCTCAGAAGGACCGTGGAGCTAGCGGCGAATTCGGAGAGCTCTTCGCTGCACTGCGCCGCTCGCAAGCGGCTTCGTTCTTCGCCTTCTGCCGTCCGGCGAGAGCTGAACTCCGGCGGTCAGTTGCAGCTCTGCCCAACAGCGTGTTCTCAGTTCTGCGGGCAAGCACGCCCTCTTGCCTTGGCCCCGAGAGCAAAGTCCCGAGCGAGCACTCGACTCAGTGCAATGCACCCGGAAGGACGCTCTCGCTCGTCTTTCAAGGAGCGATTCCTAACAGCAGAAGCAGCAGAGGCACAAACTGCATGACGAGAAGGGACAACGTAGAACACGTCTCTGTCCTGGCACATTTCCGTGTGCGAAACTTCCCTCCGGGTCTTCGGGCCTTGCGAAGCTCCGTGTACTGCGAGCGCTGCTACTCGCAGCTGAGAAGGACCGTGGAGCTAGCGGCGAATTCGGAGAGCTCTTCGCTGCACTGCGCCGCTCGCAAGCGGCTTCGTTCTTCGCCTTCTGCCGTCCGGCGAGAGCTGAACTCCGGCGGTCAGTTGCAGCTCTGCCCAACAGCGTGTTCTCAGTTCTGCGGGCAAGCACGCCCTCTTGCCTTGGCCCCGAGAGCAAAGTCCCGAGCGAGCACTCGACTCAGTGCAATGCACCCGGAAGGACGTTCTCGCTCGTCTTTCAAGGAGCGATTCCTAACAGCAGAAGCAGCAGAGGCACAAACTGCATGACGAGAAGGGACAACGTAGAACACGTCTCTGTCCTGGCACATTTTCGTGTGCGAAACTTCCCTCCGGGTCTTCGGGCCTTGCGAAGCCCCGTGTACTGCGAGCGCTGCTACTCGCAGCTCAGAAGGACCGTGGAGCTAGCGGCGAATTCGGAGAGCTCTTCGCTGCACTGCGCCGCTCGCAAGCGGCTTCGTTCTTCGCCTTCTGCCGTCCGGCGAGAGCTGAACTCCGGCGGTCAGTTGCAGCTCTGCCCAACAGCGTGTTCTCAGTTCTGCGGGCAAGCACGCCCTCTTGCCTTGGCCCCGAGAGCAAAGTCCCGAGCGAGCACTCGACTCAGTGCAATGCACCCGGAAGGACGCTCTCGCTCGTCTTTCAAGGAGCGATTCCTAACAGCAGAAGCAGCAGAGGCACAAACTGCATGACGAGAAGGGACAACGTAGAACACGTCTCTGTCCTGGCACATTTGCGTGTGCCATACTTCCCTCCGGGTCTTCGGGCCTTGCGAAGCTCCGTGTACTGCGAGCGCTGCTACTCGCAGCTCAGAAGGACCGTGGAGCTAGCGGCGAATTCGGAGAGCTCTTCGCTGCACTGCGCCGCTCGCAAGCGGCTTCGTTCTTCGCCTTCTGCCGTCCGGCGAGAGCTGAACTCCGGCGGTCAGTTGCAGCTCTGCCCAACAGCGTGTTCTCAGTTCTGCGGGCAAGCACGCCCTCTTGCCTTGGCCCCGAGAGCAAAGTCCCGAGCGAGCACTCGACTCAGTGCAATGCACCCGGAAGGACGCTCTCGCTCGTCTTTCAAGGAGCGATTCCTAACAGCAGAAGCAGCAGAGGCACAAACTGCATGACGAGAAGGGACAACGTAGAACACGTCTCTGTCCTGGCACATTTGCGTGTGCGATACTGCCCTCCGGGTCTTCGGGCCTTGCGAAGCTCCGTGTACTGCGAGCGCTGCTACTCGCAGCTCAGAAGGACCGTGGAGCTAGCGGCGAGTTCGGAGAGCTCTTCGCTGCACTGCGCCGCTCGCAAGCGGCTTCGTTCTTCGCCTTCTGCCGTCCGGCGACAGCTGAACTCCGGCGGTCAGTTGCAGCTCTGACCAACAGCGTGTTCTCAGTTCTGCGGGCAAGCACGCCCTCTTGCCTTGGCCCCGAGAGCAAAGTCCCGAGCGAGCACTCGACTCAGTGCAATGCACCCGGAAGGACGCTCTCGCTCGTCTTTCAAGGAGCGATTCCTAACAGCAGAAGCAGCAGAGGCACAAACTGCATGACGAGAAGGGACAACGTAGAACACGTCTCTGTCCTGGCACATTTTCGTGTGCGATACTGCCCTCCGGGTCTTCGGGCCTTGCGAAGCTCCGTGTACTGCGAGCGCTGCTACTCGCAGCTCAGAAGGACCGTGGAGCTAGCGGCGAGTTCGGAGAGCTCTTCGCTGCACTGCGCCGCTCGCAAGCGGCTTCGTTCTTCGCCTTCTGCCGTCCGGCGAGAGCTGAACTCCGGCGGTCAGTTGCAGCTCTGCCCAACAGCGTGTTCTCAGTTCTGCGGGCAAGCACGCCCTCTTGCCTTGGCCCCGAGAGCAAAGTCCCGAGCGAGCACTCGACTCAGTGCAATGCACCCGGAAGGACGCTCTCGCTCGTCTTTCAAGGAGCGATTCCTAATAGCAGAAGCAGCAGAGGCACAAACTGCATGACGAGAAGGGACAACGTAGAACACGTCTCTGTCCTGGCACATTTGCGTGTGCGATACTTCCCTCCGGGTCTTCGGGCCTTGCGAAGCTCCGTGTACTGCGAGCGCTGCTACTCGCAGCTCAGAAGGACCGTGGAGCTAGCGGCGAATTCGGAGAGCTCTTCGCTGCACTGCGCCGCTCGCAAGCGGCTTCGTTCTTCGCCTTCTGCCGTCCGGCGAGAGCTGAACTCCGGCGGTCAGTTGCAGCTCTGCCCAACAGCGTGTTCTCAGTTCTGCGGGCAAGCACGCCCTCTTGCCTTGGCCCCGAGAGCAAAGTCCCGAGCGAGCAACTCAGTGCAATGCACCCGGAAGGACGCTCTCGCTCGTCTTTCAAGGAGCGATTCCTAACAGCAGAAGCAGCAGAGGCACAAACTGCATGACGAGAAGGGACAACGTAGAACACGTCTCTGTCCTGGCACATTTTCGTGTGCGATACTTCCCTCCGGGTCTTCGGGCCTTGCGAAGCTCCGTGTACTGCGAGCGCTGCTACTCGCAGCTCAGAAGGACCGTGGAGCTAGCGGCGAATTCGGAGAGCTCTTCGCTGCACTGCGCCGCTCGCAAGCGGCTTCGTTCTTCGCCTTCTGCCGTCCGGCGAGAGCTGAACTCCGGCGGTCAGTTGCAGCTCTGCCCAACAGCGTGTTCTCAGTTCTGCGGGCAAGCACGCCCTCTTGCCTTGGCCCCGAGAGCAAAGTCCCGAGCGAGCACTCGACTCAGTGCAATGCACCCGGAAGGACGCTCTCGCTCGTCTTTCAAGGAGCGATTCCTAACAGCAGAAGCAGCAGAGGCACAAACTGCATGACGAGAAGGGACAACGTAGAACACGTCTCTGTCCTGGCACATTTGCGTGTGCGATACTTCCCTCCGGGTCTTCGGGCCTTGCGAAGCCCTGTGTACTGCGAGCGCTGCTACTCGCAGCTCAGAAGGACCGTGGAGCTAGCGGCGAATTCGGAGAGCTCTTCGCTGCACTGCGCCGCTCGCAAGCGGCTTCGTTCTTCGCCTTCTGCCGTCCGGCGAGAGCTGAACTCCGGCGGTCAGTTGCAGCTCTGCCCAACAGCGTGTTCTCAGTTCTGCGGGCAAGCACGCCCTCTTGCCTTGGCCCCGAGAGCAAAGTCCCGAGCGAGCACTCGACTCAGTGCAATGCACCCGGAAGGACGCTCTCGCTCGTCTTTCAAGGAGCGATTCCTAACAGCAGAAGCAGCAGAGGCACAAACTGCATGACGAGAAGGGACAACGTAGAACACGTCTCTGTCCTGGCACATTTTCGTGTGCGATACTTCCCTCCGGGTCTTCGGGCCTTGCGAAGCCCTGTGTACTGCGAGCGCTGCTACTCGCAGCTCAGAAGGACCGTGGAGCTAGCGGCGAATTCGGAGAGCTCTTCGCTGCACTGCGCCGCTCGCAAGCGGCTTCGTTCTTCGCCTTCTGCCGTCCGGCGAGAGCTGAACTCCGGCGGTCAGTTGCAGCTCTGCCCAACAGCGTGTTCTCAGTTCTGCGGGCAAGCACGCCCTCTTGCCTTGGCCCCGAGAGCAAAGTCCCGAGCGAGCACTCGACTCAGTGCAATGCACCCGGAAGGACGCTCTCGCTCGTCTTTCAAGGAGCGATTCCTAACAGCAGAAGCAGCAGAGGCACAAACTGCATGACGAGAAGGGACAACGTAGAACACGTCTCTGTCCTGGCACATTTCCGTGTGCGAAACTTCCCTCCGGGTCTTCGGGCCTTGCGAATCCCTGTGTACTGCGAGCGCTGCTACTCGCAGCTGAGAAGGACCGTGGAGCTAGCGGCGAATTCGGAGAGCTCTTCGCTGCACTGCGCCGCTCGCAAGCGGCTTCGTTCTTCGCCTTCTGCCGTCCGGCGAGAGCTGAACTCCGGCGGTCAGTTGCAGCTCTGCCCAACAGCGTGTTCTCAGTTCTGCGGGCAAGCACGCCCTCTTGCCTTGGCCCCGAGAGCAAAGTCCCGAGCGAGCACTCGACTCAGTGCAATGCACCCGGAAGGACGCTCTCGCTCGTCTTTCAAGGAGCGATTCCTAACAGCAGAAGCAGCAGAGGCACAAACTGCATGACGAGAAGGGACAACGTAGAACACGTCTCTGTCCTGGCACATTTTCGTGTGCGATACTTCCCTCCGGGTCTTCGGGCCTTGCGAAGCTCCGTGTACTGCGAGCGCTGCTACTCGCAGCTCAGAAGGACCGTGGAGCTAGCGGCGAATTCGGAGAGCTCTTCGCTGCACTGCGCCGCTCGCAAGCGGCTTCGTTCTTCGCCTTCTGCCGTCCGGCGAGAGCTGAACTCCGGCGGTCAGTTGCAGCTCTGCCCAACAGCGTGTTCTCAGTTCTGCGGGCAAGCACGCCCTCTTGCCTTGGCCCCGAGAGCAAAGTCCCGAGCGAGCACTCGACTCAGTGCAATGCACCCGGAAGGACGCTCTCGCTCGTCTTTCAAGGAGCGATTCCTAACAGCAGAAGCAGCAGAGGCACAAACTGCATGACGAGAAGGGACAACGTAGAACACGTCTCTGTCCTGGCACATTTTCGTGTGCGATACTTCCCTCCGGGTCTTCGGGCCTTGCGAAGCCCCGTGTACTGCGAGCGCTGCTACTCGCAGCTCAGAAGGACCGTGGAGCTAGCGGCGAATTCGGAGAGCTCTTCGCTGCACTGCGCCGCTCGCAAGCGGCTTCGTTCTTCGCCTTCTGCCGTCCGGCGAGAGCTGAACTCCGGCGGTCAGTTGCAGCTCTGCCCAACAGCGTGTTCTCAGTTCTGCGGGCAAGCACGCCCTCTTGCCTTGGCCCCGAGAGCAAAGTCCCGAGCGAGCACTCGACTCAGTGCAATGCACCCGGAAGGACGCTCTCGCTCGTCTTTCAAGGAGCGATTCCTAACAGCACAAGCAGCAGAGGCACAAACTGCATGACGAGAAGGGACAACGTAGAACACGTCTCTGTCCTGGCACATTTCCGTGTGCGAAACTTCCCTCCGGGTCTTCGGGCCTTGCGAAGCCCCGTGTACTGCGAGCGCTGCTACTCGCAGCTCAGAAGGACCGTGGAGCTAGCGGCGAATTCGGAGAGCTCTTCGCTGCACTGCGCCGCTCGCAAGCGGCTTCGTTCTTCGCCTTCTGCCGTCCGGCGAGAGCTGAACTCCGGCGGTCAGTTGCAGCTCTGACCAACAGCGTGTTCTCAGTTCTGCGGGCAAGCACGCCCTCTTGCCTTGGCCCCGAGAGCAAAGTCCCGAGCGAGCACTCGACTCAGTGCAATGCACCCGGAAGGACGCTCTCGCTCGTCTTTCAAGGAGCGATTCCTAACAGCAGAAGCAGCAGAGGCACAAACTGCATGACGAGAAGGGACAACGTAGAACACGTCTCTGTCCTGGCACATTTCCGTGTGCGAAACTTCCCTCCGGGTCTTCGGGCCTTGCGAAGCTCCGTGTACTGCGAGCGCTGCTACTCGCAGCTCAGAAGGACCGTGGAGCTAGCGGCGAATTCGGAGAGCTCTTCGCTGCACTGCGCCGCTCGCAAGCGGCTTCGTTCTTCGCCTTCTGCCGTCCGGCGAGAGCTGAACTCCGGCGGTCAGTTGCAGCTCTGCCCAACAGCGTGTTCTCAGTTCTGCGGGCAAGCACGCCCTCTTGCCTTGGCCCCGAGAGCAAAGTCCCGAGCGAGCACTCGACTCAGTGCAATGCACCCGGAAGGACGCTCTCGCTCGTCTTTCAAGGAGCGATTCCTGACAGCAGAAGCAGCAGAGGCACAAACTGCATGACGAGAAGGGACAACGTAGAACACGTCTCTGTCCTGGCACATTTGCGTGTGCGATACTTCCCTCCGGGTCTTCGGGCCTTGCGAAGCTCCGTGTACTGCGAGCGCTGCTACTCGCAGCTCAGAAGGACCGTGGAGCTAGCGGCGAATTCGGAGAGCTCTTCGCTGCACTGCGCCGCTCGCAAGCGGCTTCGTTCTTCGCCTTCTGCCGTCCGGCGAGAGCTGAACTCCGGCGGTCAGTTGCAGCTCTGCCAACAGCGTGTTCTCAGTTCTGCGGGCAAGCACGCCCTCTTGCCTTGGCCCCGAGAGCAAAGTCCCGAGCGAGCACTCGACTCAGTGCAATGCACCCGGAAGGACGCTCTCGCTCGTCTTTCAAGGAGCGATTCCTAACAGCAGAAGCAGCAGAGGCACAAACTGCATGACGAGAAGGGACAACGTAGAACACGTCTCTGTCCTGGCACATTTGCGTGTGCGATACTTCCCTCCGGGTCTTCGGGCCTTGCGAAGCTCCGTGTACTGCGAGCGCTGCTACTCGCAGCTCAGAAGGACCGTGGAGCTAGCGGCGAATTCGGAGAGCTCTTCGCTGCACTGCGCCGCTCGCAAGCGGCTTCGTTCTTCGCCTTCTGCCGTCCGGCGAGAGCTGAACTCCGGCGGTCAGTTGCAGCTCTGACCAACAGCGTGTTCTCAGTTCTGCGGGCAAGCACGCCCTCTTGCCTTGGCCCCGAGAGCAAAGTCCCGAGCGAGCACTCGACTCAGTGCAATGCACCCGGAAGGACGCTCTCGCTCGTCTTTCAAGGAGCGATTCCTAACAGCAGAAGCAGCAGAGGCACAAACTGCATGACGAGAAGGGACAACGTAGAACACGTCTCTGTCCTGGCACATTTGCGTGTGCGATACTGCCCTCCGGGTCTTCGGGCCTTGCGAAGCTCCGTGTACTGCGAGCGCTGCTACTCGCAGCTCAGAAGGACCGTGGAGCTAGCGGCGAATTCGGAGAGCTCTTCGCTGCACTGCGCCGCTCGCAAGCGGCTTCGTTCTTCGCCTTCTGCCGTCCGGCGAGAGCTGAACTCCGGCGGTCAGTTGCAGCTCTGCCCAACAGCGTGTTCTCAGTTCTGCGGGCAAGCACGCCCTCTTGCCTTGGCCCCGAGAGCAAAGTCCCGAGCGAGCACTCGACTCAGTGCAATGCACCCGGAAGGACGCTCTCGCTCGTCTTTCAAGGAGCGATTCCTAACAGCAGAAGCAGCAGAGGCACAAACTGCATGACGAGAAGGGACAACGTAGAACACGTCTCTGTCCTGGCACATTTGCGTGTGCGAAACTTCCCTCCGGGTCTTCGGGCCTTGCGAATCCCTGTGTACTGCGAGCGTTGCTACTCGCAGCTGAGAAGGACCGTGGAGCTAGCGGCGAATTGGGAGAGCTCTTCGCTGCACTGCGCCGCTCGCAAGCGGCTTCGTTCTTCGCCTTCTGCCGTCCGGCGAGAGCTGAACTCCGGCGGTCAGTTGCAGCTCTGCCCAACAGCGTGTTCTCAGTTCTGCGGGCAAGCACGCCCTCTTGCCTTGGCCCCGAGAGCAAAGTCCCGAGCGAGCACTCGACTCAGTGCAATGCACCCGGAAGGACGCTCTCGCTCGTCTTTCAAGGAGCGATTCCTAACAGCAGAAGCAGCAGAGGCACAAACTGCATGACGAGAAGGGACAACGTAGAACACGTCTCTGTCCTGGCACATTTTCGTGTGCGATACTTCCCTCCGGGTCTTCGGGCCTTGCGAAGCTCCGTGTACTGCGAGCGCTGCTACTCGCAGCTGAGAAGGACCGTGGAGCTAGCGGCGAATTCGGAGAGCTCTTCGCTGCACTGCGCCGCTCGCAAGCGGCTTCGTTCTTCGCCTTCTGCCGTCCGGCGACAGCTGAACTCCGGCGGTCAGTTGCAGCTCTGCCCAACAGCGTGTTCTCAGTTCTGCGGGCAAGCACGCCCTCTTGCCTTGGCCCCGAGAGCAAAGTCCCGAGCGAGCACTCGACTCAGTGCAATGCACCCGGAAGGACGCTCTCGCTCGTCTTTCAAGGAGCGATTCCTAACAGCAGAAGCAGCAGAGGCACAAACTGCATGACGAGAAGGGACAACGTAGAACACGTCTCTGTCCTGGCACATTTTCGTGTGCGATACTTCCCTCCGGGTCTTCGGGCCTTGCGAAGCCCTGTGTACTGCGAGCGCTGCTACTCGCAGCTGAGAAGGACCGTGGAGCTAGCGGCGAATTCGGAGAGCTCTTCGCTGCACTGCGCCGCTCGCAAGCGGCTTCGTTCTTCGCCTTCTGCCGTCCGGCGAGAGCTGAACTCCGGCGGTCAGTTGCAGCTCTGACCAACA
The DNA here is from genome assembly GCF_052056855.1 of Sturnus vulgaris. Taxonomy (NCBI): domain Eukaryota; kingdom Metazoa; phylum Chordata; class Aves; order Passeriformes; family Sturnidae; genus Sturnus; species Sturnus vulgaris. The sequence goes on from NW_028276244.1 coordinate 94,360, forward strand.
GCGTGTTCTCAGTTCTGCGGGCAAGCACGCCCTCTTGCCTTGGCCCCGAGAGCAAAGTCCCGAGCGAGCACTCGACTCAGTGCAATGCACCCGGAAGGACGCTCTCGCTCGTCTTTCAAGGAGCGATTCCTAACAGCACAAGCAGCAGAGGCACAAACTGCATGACGAGAAGGGACAACGTAGAACACGTCTCTGTCCTGGCACATTTCCGTGTGCGAAACTTCCCTCCGGGTCTTCGGGCCTTGCGAATCCCTGTGTACTGCGAGCGCTGCTACTCGCAGCTGAGAAGGACCGTGGAGCTAGCGGCGAATTCGGAGAGCTCTTCGCTGCACTGCGCCGCTCGCAAGCGGCTTCGTTCTTCGCCTTCTGCCGTCCGGCGAGAGCTGAACTCCGGCGGTCAGTTGCAGCTCTGCCCAACAGCGTGTTCTCAGTTCTGCGGGCAAGCACGCCCTCTTGCCTTGGCCCCGAGAGCAAAGTCCCGAGCGAGCACTCGACTCAGTGCAATGCACCCGGAAGGACGCTCTCGCTCGTCTTTCAAGGAGCGATTCCTAACAGCAGAAGCAGCAGAGGCACAAACTGCATGACGAGAAGGGACAACGTAGAACACGTCTCTGTCCTGGCACATTTGCGTGTGCGATACTTCCCTCCGGGTCTTCGGGCCTTGCGAAGCTCCGTGTACTGCGAGCGCTGCTACTCGCAGCTGAGAAGGACCGTGGAGCTAGCGGCGAATTCGGAGAGCTCTTCGCTGCACTGCACCGCTCGCAAGCGGCTTCGTTCTTCGCCTTCTGCCGTCCGGCGAGAGCTGAACTCCGGCGGTCAGTTGCAGCTCTGCCCAACAGCGTGTTCTCAGTTCTGCGGGCAAGCACGCCCTCTTGCCTTGGCCCCGAGAGCAAAGTCCCGAGCGAGCACTCGACTCAGTGCAATGCACCCGGAAGGACGCTCTCGCTCGCCTTTCAAGGAGCGATTCCTAACAGCAGAAGCAGCAGAGGCACAAACTGCATGACGAGAAGGGACAACGTAGAACACGTCTCTGTCCTGGCACATTTGCGTGTGCGAAACTTCCCTCCGGGTCTTCGGGCCTTGCGAAGCTCCGTGTACTGCGAGCGCTGCTACTCGCAGCTGAGAAGGACCGTGGAGCTAGCGGCGAATTCGGAGAGCTCTTCGCTGCACTGCGCCGCTCGCAAGCGGCTTCGTTCTTCGCCTTCTGCCGTCCGGCGAGAGCTGAACTCCGGCGGTCAGTTGCAGCTCTGCCCAACAGCGTGTTCTCAGTTCTGCGGGCAAGCACGCCCTCTTGCCTTGGCCCCGAGAGCAAAGTCCCGAGCGAGCACTCGACTCAGTGCAATGCACCCGGAAGGACGCTCTCGCTCGTCTTTCAAGGAGCGATTCCTAACAGCAGAAGCAGCAGAGGCACAAACTGCATGACGAGAAGGGACAACGTAGAACACGTCTCTGTCCTGGCACATTTGCGTGTGCGATACTTCCCTCCGGGTCTTCGGGCCTTGCGAAGCTCCGTGTACTGCGAGCGCTGCTACTCGCAGCTCAGAAGGACCGTGGAGCTAGCGGCGAATTCGGAGAGCTCTTCGCTGCACTGCGCCGCTCGCAAGCGGCTTCGTTCTTCGCCTTCTGCCGTCCGGCGAGAGCTGAACTCCGGCGGTCAGTTGCAGCTCTGCCCAACAGCGTGTTCTCAGTTCTGCGGGCAAGCACGCCCTCTTGCCTTGGCCCCGAGAGCAAAGTCCCGAGCGAGCACTCGACTCAGTGCAATGCACCCGGAAGGACGCTCTCGCTCGCCTTTCAAGGAGCGATTCCTAACAGCAGAAGCAGCAGAGGCACAAACTGCATGACGAGAAGGGACAACGTAGAACACGTCTCTGTCCTGGCACATTTGCGTGTGCGATACTTCCCTCCGGGTCTTCGGGCCTTGCGAAGCTCCGTGTACTGCGAGCGCTGCTACTCGCAGCTCAGAAGGGACCGTGGAGCTAGCGGCGAATTCGGAGAGCTCTTCGCTGCACTGCGCCGCTCGCAAGCGGCTTCGTTCTTCGCCTTCTGCCGTCCGGCGAGAGCTGAACTCCGGCGGTCAGTTGCAGCTCTGACCAACAGCGTGTTCTCAGTTCTGCGGGCAAGCACGCCCTCTTGCCTTGGCCCCGAGAGCAAAGTCCCGAGCGAGCACTCGACTCAGTGCAATGCACCCGGAAGGACGCTCTCGCTCGTCTTTCAAGGAGCGATTCCTAACAGCAGAAGCAGCAGAGGCACAAACTGCATGACGAGAAGGGACAACGTAGAACACGTCTCTGTCCTGGCACATTTTCGTGTGCGATACTTCCCTCCGGGTCTTCGGGCCTTGCGAAGCTCCGTGTACTGCGAGCGCTGCTACTCGCAGCTCAGAAGGACCGTGGAGCTAGCGGCGAATTCGGAGAGCTCTTCGCTGCACTGCGCCACTCGCAAGCGGCTTCGTTCTTCGCCTTCTGCCGTCCGGCGAGAGCTGAACTCCGGCGGTCAGTTGCAGCTCTGCCCAACAGCGTGTTCTCAGTTCTGCGGGCAAGCACGCCCTCTTGCCTTGGCCCCGAGAGCAAAGTCCCGAGCGAGCACTCGACTCAGTGCAATGCACCCGGAAGGACGCTCTCGCTCGTCTTTCAAGGAGCGATTCCTAACAGCAGAAGCAGCAGAGGCACAAACTGCATGACGAGAAGGGACAACGTAGAACACGTCTCTGTCCTGGCACATTTTCGTGTGCGATACTTCCCTCCGGGTCTTCGGGCCTTGCGAAGCTCCGTGTACTGCGAGCGCTGCTACTCGCAGCTCAGAAGGACCGTGGAGCTAGCGGCGAATTCGGAGAGCTCTTCGCTGCACTGCGCCGCTCGCAAGCGGCTTCGTTCTTCGCCTTCTGCCGTCCGGCGAGAGCTGAACTCCGGCGGTCAGTTGCAGCTCTGCCCAACAGCGTGTTCTCAGTTCTGCGGGCAAGCACGCCCTCTTGCCTTGGCCCCGAGAGCAAAGTCCCGAGCGAGCACTCGACTCAGTGCAATGCACCCGGAAGGACGCTCTCGCTCGTCTTTCAAGGAGCGATTCCTAACAGCAGAAGCAGCAGAGGCACAAACTGCATGACGAGAAGGGACAACGTAGAACACGTCTCTGTCCTGGCACATTTTCGTGTGCGATACTTCCCTCCGGGTCTTCGGGCCTTGCGAAGCTCCGTGTACTGCGAGCGCTGCTACTCGCAGCTCAGAAGGACCGTGGAGCTAGCGGCGAATTCGGAGAGCTCTTCGCTGCACTGCGCCGCTCGCAAGCGGCTTCGTTCTTCGCCTTCTGCCGTCCGGCGAGAGCTGAACTCCGGCGGTCAGTTGCAGCTCTGCCCAACAGCGTGTTCTCAGTTCTGCGGGCAAGCACGCCCTCTTGCCTTGGCCCCGAGAGCAAAGTCCCGAGCGAGCACTCGACTCAGTGCAATGCACCCGGAAGGACGCTCTCGCTCGTCTTTCAAGGAGCGATTCCTAACAGCAGAAGCAGCAGAGGCACAAACTGCATGACGAGAAGGGACAACGTAGAACACGTCTCTGTCCTGGCACATTTGCGTGTGCGAAACTTCCCTCCGGGTCTTCGGGCCTTGCGAAGCTCCGTGTACTGCGAGCGCTGCTACTCGCAGCTGAGAAGGACCGTGGAGCTAGCGGCGAATTCGGAGAGCTCTTCGCTGCACTGCGCCGCTCGCAAGCGGCTTCGTTCTTCGCCTTCTGCCGTCCGGCGAGAGCTGAACTCCGGCGGTCAGTTGCAGCTCTGCCCAACAGCGTGTTCTCAGTTCTGCGGGCAAGCACGCCCTCTTGCCTGGCCCCGAGAGCATGTCCCGAGCGAGCACTCGACTCAGTGCAATGCACCCGGAAGGACGCTCTCGCTCGTCTTTCAAGGAGCGATTCCTAACAGCAGAAGCAGCAGAGGCACAAACTGCATGACGAGAAGGGACAACGTAGAACACGTCTCTGTCCTGGCACATTTGCGTGTGCGATACTTCCCTCCGGGTCTTCGGGCCTTGCGAAGCTCCGTGTACTGCGAGCGCTGCTACTCGCAGCTCAGAAGGACCGTGGAGCTAGCGGCGAATTCGGAGAGCTCTTCGCTGCACTGCGCCGCTCGCAAGCGGCTTCGTTCTTCGCCTTCTGCCGTCCGGCGAGAGCTGAACTCCGGCGGTCAGTTGCAGCTCTGCCCAACAGCGTGTTCTCAGTTCTGCGGGCAAGCACGCCCTCTTGCCTTGGCCCCGAGAGCAAAGTCCCGAGCGAGCACTCGACTCAGTGCAATGCACCCGGAAGGACGCTCTCGCTCGCCTTTCAAGGAGCGATTCCTAACAGCAGAAGCAGCAGAGGCACAAACTGCATGACGAGAAGGGACAACGTAGAACACGTCTCTGTCCTGGCACATTTTCGTGTGCGATACTTCCCTCCGGGTCTTCGGGCCTTGCGAAGCTCCGTGTACTGCGAGCGCTGCTACTCGCAGCTGAGAAGGACCGTGGAGCTAGCGGCGAATTCGGAGAGCTCTTCGCTGCACTGCGCCGCTCGCAAGCGGCTTCGTTCTTCGCCTTCTGCCGTCCGGCGAGAGCTGAACTCCGGCGGTCAGTTGCAGCTCTGCCCAACAGCGTGTTCTCAGTTCTGCGGGCAAGCACGCCCTCTTGCCTTGGCCCCGAGAGCAAAGTCCCGAGCGAGCACTCGACTCAGTGCAATGCACCCGGAAGGACGCTCTCGCTCGTCTTTCAAGGAGCGATTCCTAACAGCAGAAGCAGCAGAGGCACAAACTGCATGACGAGAAGGGACAACGTAGAACACGTCTCTGTCCTGGCACATTTGCGTGTGCGATACTTCCCTCCGGGTCTTCGGGCCTTGCGAAGCTCCGTGTACTGCGAGCGCTGCTACTCGCAGCTCAGAAGGACCGTGGAGCTAGCGGCGAATTCGGAGAGCTCTTCGCTGCACTGCGCCGCTCGCAAGCGGCTTCGTTCTTCGCCTTCTGCCGTCCGGCGAGAGCTGAACTCCGGCGGTCAGTTGCAGCTCTGACCAACAGCGTGTTCTCAGTTCTGCGGGCAAGCACGCCCTCTTGCCTTGGCCCCGAGAGCAAAGTCCCGAGCGAGCACTCGACTCAGTGCAATGCACCCGGAAGGACGCTCTCGCTCGCCTTTCAAGGAGCGATTCCTAACAGCAGAAGCAGCAGAGGCACAAACTGCATGACGAGAAGGGACAACGTAGAACACGTCTCTGTCCTGGCACATTTTCGTGTGCGATACTTCCCTCTGGGTCTTCGGTCCTTGCGAAGCTCTATTTACTGTGAGTGCTGCTACTTGCAGCTGAGAAAGACCGTGGAGCTAGCGGCGAATTCGGAGAGCGCTGAGCACGTAGTCAAGAAGCGAGACGTGTCCCTGCAACGCGGTGCTAATAACAGCTTCCTCGCGGCGGGGGCGAGCTCCGGCCACAAAGCATTCTCGTCCTGGCAACGGATCTCTGTGAAGGGCGTAGGCGAAAAGCTTTCGTTTTCCATTTGAAGTGCGAGAGAGGCAGACTGTTGCACGGAGCTCTGAGAACAAAGGTGCACGCCCTAGGCGGGCTTGGGCAGAAGCAGCGTTCTCTAGCTCTTGGCTGCCGGCGCACTTGTGGTTGTGTGGCGCCCTTGCAGCGGCTTCTGGCCGCCGGCAAGTGAAAGCGACTCCACGCTTAGGCGAGGGCGGTGAACGAAGCGCCACTAGTCCCGTGCTTGTGTGCACCACGTTACAGGCTACTAGGAGAGGAAGGTGGTTGACTCTCGCTTGCCTTCCCAAGTGCCCTTAGCAGTCGGAAGGAGCAAGCTGAAGCACTGCTGCTTGTGCTGCTCCGTGGTTCCCTTGCAACCCGCTGGGAAAGCTTTGGCGGTCGCTTCTAGGCGCCGAGTTGCACACAGCACCACGGTAAGTGCCTCGGAGAAGGGAAATCCAGAGTGCAGCGAGGAGCTGGACGTGGCTTACGTGCAGTAAGGAGAAGGTGAACCTAGGCACTGCCTCTTCAATCTGGCCGCCTCTGCTCTGGTAGCAACTTTTGCAAGTCGGCAGAGGGAGCTGCGAGTATGTAGAACGGAGGGCAGCGAGACGCCGTGTGTTATGCGCCCTTTCAGGGCTGCTGCCAGGGTGCTACTTTAAGAACGCCTTCTTCTTCCTCGCGTCCTTCCTCCACTATAGTCTCCTGGATTCACCTGAGACTCTTCCTAGGCATCTCCCTGATCCTTTTTGCAATGAGTCTCACATCATTCTCCTGAAGAAACTGTCTGCTTATGGTTTGCATGGGTGGGCTGTTTGCTGGGTGACAAACTGGGTGATGGCCAGGCCCACAGAGTGGTAGGAAATAGAGTTCATCCAGCTGGTCCCCAAGGCTCAGTCTTGGGCCCAGTCCTGTTTAATATCTTGCTCAGTGTTCTGGACAAGGGGATAGAGTACACGCCCAGGAAGTTCACAGATGATGCAAAATTGGCTGGTAGTGTTTTTTTCTTCTGGAGGACAGCAGGCTCTGCTTCTTCTTCCTCCTGTTCTGAGGTCGCTGCTCCCTCTTCATCCCTCATTAAGTGTGCTGATTTTGTCACTTGGATGAGAAAACAAACAATTTTAGCAACAATACTAGTGGCAGGGTACAAGAAAGGAAGAGTTCACACGAATTCCCCCCCCCCCCCCCCGCCCAACAACAGAAAATACCTGATGGCTCCTCTGCCCAGCTTACTGACTACACCGGAACCCATTGTCCCCCAAAGATACTCCCTTCTCCCTGCCCCCAGCCATGATGTGAGATGGAATAGAATAACTAAGATTAAGATTCTCCCTATGGAACTCCATCATACTTCGATTCTGGGAAAAAAAATTTCTTGAAGTTCTATCATTTCAGATCATTTGAATTTGAATTTGCATACTAAAAAGTCTAGCCAGAAACTCATGACAATATTAATAGCCCATTCTAGAATGTCCGAGATGATAGACACTTCTTTCAAGAGAATGTGATACCTCACGTGACTTCTCCAGAATTTAAATGAACAGCGGGAGTAGTCTACAAGATTCTTGCTGCCATCTGGATTTCCTGGTATTTGGCTGGTCTATGTAAACCAACCAGCTATTCAGCAGAGGGAATATTAGTGTGATACTTGATGGTATGTGAGATGGAACACAGTAATTTATGGCTTTTTGCATAGTGATGAAGCTGTAAAGAAAGCTCCGTAATGCTCAGACAAGGAGGCTGCTGGACTTCAAGCAGCAAAGGCCCAAAACGAACCAGTGAAAAGGTGTCATTGAAAAAAAAAAAAAAAGCCAGGTGGGGAGCAAAGTGATACTTAAGGGCAGTTTACTGAAAGAGGGAATCTAGTGAAAAAAAAAGTCCAAGAGTGAAGGAATAACAGAGAAAATGAAACTAAGGAAGGAAATCAATCTCAGCTAATCATTTCAGAAGCTAACAAGTTGTCATTGCAATGATGCATAAAGTGAGAAATAATAAATATGTCTGTGCCAAAATCTGAAATATGAACTTTATTGCATTCTGTCTTCCACGGAATCATACAACAGTCTGTGATTAAAGATCATCTAGTCCAACTTCCTTGCCAGGTAGATCTTACAGTAGATCAAATTGCTCAAGACTAGCCAAACTGATAAGGAGCACTCTCAATGATGGGGCATCCACAACTTCTCTGGAACACCCGTTTGAGTGTCTCACCAGCTTCACTGTAGAAAAGTTTTTCCTTTTAGCCAATCTAAACCTAGTCTCAGTTTGAAAGCATGGCCCCTTGTCCTGTCTCTGCAAACTTTCCTAAAAAGTCTTTCTCCATTTGTCTTATACCCTCTTTACATATTCAAAGGCCACAATACTGTCTCTCCAGAAACCTCTCTTCTCCAGGCTAAAAGATCCTACTTTTCACAAGAACCAGGTCATAAACTGAGATGGAAGACATCTCAGGAGATCAGATCATGCAACAGCTCAGCGTAAGAATAGCTCTGAAGTCAGATCAACTAGCTTAGGGCTGTGTCTGTTTGAATTTTGAAAATTAGCAGGACTTGAAATGCTTCAAGGAAGAGAACTCGGGGTGGCTCCAGAAACAGCCTGAGAAACTCGAACAAACTCGAAACCTCAGAAACTACCACTGCTGTCTCTCCCTCAGCCCAAGCAGTCCCAAAGAAGAAGTGTTCCCAGCAGGCTGGGATAGCACACATATACACTGCGTATACGTGACAGGCATCGCCAGCAGCCACATCCTGCTCCTTTCTGTGGCTGGCAAGAGTGAGACTGGATGTTTACATGTGGGCAACCTGGGTCCCTCCAGCAGCTCACACACTCAGCCTGCCCAGTGACCCCACTGAATTCCAGTATTAGCAGTGTGCCAAGGCCACAGCACTACTCCGCTTGCTGGCACAGACCATCACACGCCTCCTAAATCAGTCAGGACTCCCCTGGTCCCACAGCCAGCACCCCACTTGCCCTCCGCCAGGCCACTGCCATTGTTCACCAACTTCTCCACTTTGATCTTTGCTGGTGCTCTCAACACTGGCACACCCAGATGTTCTGCAGCTGTTGTCTCCTGGTGGAAAGGACTTGTAAAGCCATGTTTCCTAACAGGACTTCCACAACCTTTCAAAGCAACCTTTACTGGGGTATGAACAATCTCATTCAAATGTCAACATTTCTTTTCCCGTATGTGAAATCAGAATTTCCTTCTTCCGGGCATGCCCAAAACAAGGCACAAACTACATTGTGCCTTCTGTTTCACATGCTGACTCGTTTGTAAACAATGCTAGGAGAATACCTGTTTTGATCCAAGCTAATCTCTGGCCCTTATAGTGCTTTCGGTAGTTAGTTTTGCTTTGTTATTTACTTGATGTCCCATTGAATTGTTGAATCATAAACAGACTACCTGTCTGTATAGCAGCATAGCAGTGATGAATAAATGCAAGAGAAGGAGCAAGGTGATTGTTTGCTAGACTCTTCCTAGAAACTGAGAAATCTGTTACTTAATGCTGACCACAGCAGATGGAGGAAGCATCCTACATGATGTCAAAGCAATGAAGCTGTAATCACTTTTATGATTACAGTCAAGGCACTGCTTTTGCCACCATAAGTGGAGTGCAGGGAATCTTAAAAGACGACACTCTAACTGTTGTCCATGCTCACTGAGAAAATAATGCTTTTACAGCAGAGCAGGTCTCACCGCAGCTAAATCATGGCTTCAACTGTACACCGCCTTCAAAAAGCCCACAAAAACACAAATGAAAGGATTTGGAACCCAAGGGAATCTCGGATTGTGACATCAGCTCACTCTGGATTCTTTCCAAATTCTCAATTCCATTTTCTTCCGAGCCAATTTTCCCACCTAACTTGAGATGTAATTTATGGATTTCCAACACATCTAGTTACCTTAGAATTAGATTGCCACTAGCCAAAAAGACAGAAACAAGCAGTTAAGTGAAGACTGAAACCATGGGTGTTTAGAACAGCAAAACTTGGGCGAAACTATTCTTAAGAAAACCAAAACTTTTAGGACTTACCCATGTATTTTTGGAGGTGGAAAAAGTTTTACATCGAAAAGTCCCTAGGGAACTCTCTTCAGTGCCTGGAGAGCCGCTGTCGCTCGCCTTTCAAGGACCTATTCGTCACAGCAGAGGCAGCAGAGCACAAGATGGCCGACGAGAAGGGGCAGTGTAGAACTCTCTGTCTGTCTGTGTCTCTACTCAGTGTAGAACGTCTCTATCCTGGCACATTTTCGAGTGCGATACTTCCCTCCGGGTCTTCGGTCCTTGCGAAGCTCTATGTACTGTGAGCGCTGCTACTTGCAGCTGAGAAAGACCGTGGAGCTAGCGGCGAATTCGGAGAGCGCTGAGCACGTAGTCAAGAAGCGAGACGTGTCCCTGCAACGCGGTGCTAATAGCAGCTTCCTCGCGGCGGGGGCGAGCTCCGGCCACAAGGCATTCTCGTCCTGGCAACGGATCTCTGTGAAGGGCGTAGGCGAAAAGCTTTCGTTTTCCATTCGAACTGCGAGAGAGGCAGACTGTTGCACGGAGCTCTGAGAACAAAGGTGCACGCCCTAGGCGGGCTTGGGCAGAAGCAGCGTTCTCTAGCTCTTGGCTGCCGGCACACTTGTGGCTGTGTGGCGCCCTTGCAGCGGCTTCTGGCCGCCGGCAAGTGAAAGCAGCGCCAGGCGTGGGCGAGGGTGGTGAACGAAGCAGCACTCGTCCCGTGCTTGTGTGCACCACGTTACAGGCTACTAGGAGAGGAAGGTGGTTGACTCTCGCTTGCCCTCCCAAGTGCCCTTAGCAGTCGGAAGGAGCAAGCTGAAGCACTGCTGCTTGTGCTGCTCCTTGGTTCCCTTGCAGCCCGCTGTGAAAGCATTGGCGGTCACTTGTAGGCGCCGAGTTGCACACAGCACCACGGTAAGTGCCGCGGAGAAGGGAAATCCAGAGTGCAGCGAGGAGCTGGACGTAGCTTACGCGCAGTAAGGAGAAGGTGAACCTAGGCACTGCCTCTTCAATCTGGCCGCCTCTGCTCTGGTAACAACTTTCGCAAGTCGGCAGAGGGAGCTGCGAGTGTGTAGAACGGAGGGCAGCGAGACGCCGTGTGTTATGTGCCCTTTCAGGGCTGCTGCCAGGGGGCTAGTTTAAGTACGCTTTTTACTTCCTCGCGTCCTTCTCGCTTCGCTCTAGCTGCATGGAGTACAGTACAGCGAAGGAGTGAGGACGGGCACTGCCGCAGCTTTTGCCCTGGCGTGCAACGGCTGTGTGCTGCTTTTCCAAGCAGTAAGACCACTGAGAAGTGAAAGCGATAGCGAAGGAGCTCTTTGACTGCTCGTGTGCTCTTCGCTGCACTGCGCCGCTCGCAAGCGGCTTCGTTCTTCGCCTTCTGCCGTCCGGCGAGAGCTGAACTCCGGCGGTCAGTTGCAGCTCTGCCCAACAGCGTGTTCTCAGTTCTGCGGGCAAGCACGCCCTCTTGCCTTGGCCCCGAGTGCAAAGTCCCGAGCGAGCACTCGACTCAGTGCAATGCACCCGGAAGGACGCTCTCGCTCGTCTTTCAAGGAGCGATTCCTAACAGCAGAAGCAGCAGAGGCACAAACTGCATGACGAGAAGGGACAACGTAGAACACGTCTCTGTCCTGGCACATTTCCGTGTGCGAAACTTCCCTCCGGGTCTTCGGGCCTTGCGAATCCCTGTGTACTGCGAGCGCTGCTACTCGCAGCTGAGAAGGACCGTGGAGCTAGCGGCGAATTCGGAGAGCTCTTCGCTGCACTGCGCCGCTCGCAAGCGGCTTCGTTCTTCGCCTTCTGCCGTCCGGCGAGAGCTGAACTCCGGCGGTCAGTTGCAGCTCTGCCCAACAGCGTGTTCTCAGTTCTGCGGGCAAGCACGCCCTCTTGCCTTGGCCCCGAGAGCAAAGTCCCGAGCGAGCACTCGACTCAGTGCAATGCACCCGGAAGGACGCTCTCGCTCGTCTTTCAAGGAGCGATTCCTAACAGCAGAAGCAGCAGAGGCACAAACTGCATGACGAGAAGGGACAACGTAGAACACGTCTCTGTCCTGGCACATTTTCGTGTGCGATACTTCCCTCCGGGTCTTCGGGCCTTGCGAAGCCCTGTGTACTGCGAGCGCTGCTACTCGCAGCTGAGAAGGACCGTGGAGCTAGCGGCGAATTCGGAGAGCTCTTCGCTGCACTGCGCCGCTCGCAAGCGGCTTCGTTCTTCGCCTTCTGCCGTCCGGCGAGAGCTGAACTCCGGCGGTCAGTTGCAGCTCTGCCCAACAGCGTGTTCTCAGTTCTGCGGGCAAGCACGCCCTCTTACCTTGGCCCCGAGAGCAAAGTCCCGAGCGAGCACTCGACTCAGTGCAATGCACCCGGAAGGACGCTCTCGCTCGTCTTTCAAGGAGCGATTCCTAACAGCAGAAGCAGCAGAGGCACAAACTGCATGACGAGAAGGGACAACGTAGAACACGTCTCTGTCCTGGCACATTTTCGTGTGCGATACTTCCCTCCGGGTCTTCGGGCCTTGCGAAGCTCCGTGTACTGCGAGCGCTGCTACTCGCAGCTGAGAAGGACCGTGGAGCTAGCGGCGAATTCGGAGAGCTCTTCGCTGCACTGCGCCGCTCGCAAGCGGCTTCGTTCTTCGCCTTCTGCCGTCCGGCGAGAGCTGAACTCCGGCGGTCAGTTGCAGCTCTGACCAACAGCGTGTTCTCAGTTCTGCGGGCAAGCACGCCCTCTTGCCTTGGCCCCGAGTGCAAAGTCCCGAGCGAGCACTCGACTCAGTGCAATGCACCCGGAAGGACGCTCTCGCTCGTCTTTCAAGGAGCGATTCCTAACAGCAGAAGCAGCAGAGGCACAAACTGCATGACGAGAAGGGACAACGTAGAACACGTCTCTGTCCTGGCACATTTCCGTGTGCCATACTTCCCTCCGGGTCTTCGGTCCTTGCGAAGCTCTGTGTACTGCGAGCGCTGCTACTCGCAGCTCAGAAGGACCGTGGAGCTAGCGGCGAATTCGGAGAGCTCTTCGCTGCACTGCGCCGCTCGCAAGCGGCTTCGTTCTTCGCCTTCTGCCGTCCGGCGAGAGCTGAACTCCGGCGGTCAGTTGCAGCTCTGACCAACAGCGTGTTCTCAGTTCTGCGGGCAAGCACGCCCTCTTGCCTTGGCCCCGAGAGCAAAGTCCCGAGCGAGCACTCGACTCAGTGCAATGCACCCGGAAGGACGCTCTCGCTCGTCTTTCAAGGAGCGATTCCTAACAGCAGAAGCAGCAGAGGCACAAACTGCATGACGAGAAGGGACAACGTAGAACACGTCTCTGTCCTGGCACATTTTCGTGTGCGATACTTCCCTCCGGGTCTTCGGGCCTTGCGAAGCTCCGTGTACTGCGAGCGCTGCTACTCGCAGCTGAGAAGGACCGTGGAGCTAGCGGCGAATTCGGAGAGCTCTTCGCTGCACTGCGCCGCTCGCAAGCGGCTTCGTTCTTCGCCTTCTGCCGTCCGGCGAGAGCTGAACTCCGGCGGTCAGTTGCAGCTCTGCCCAACAGCGTGTTCTCAGTTCTGCGGGCAAGCACGCCCTCTTGCCTTGGCCCCGAGTGCAAAGTCCCGAGCGAGCACTCGACTCAGTGCAATGCACCCGGAAGGACGCTCTCGCTCGTCTTTCAAGGAGCGATTCCTAACAGCAGAAGCAGCAGAGGCACAAACTGCATGACGAGAAGGGACAACGTAGAACACGTCTCTGTCCTGGCACATTTTCGTGTGCCATACTTCCCTCCGGGTCTTCGGGCCTTGCGAAGCTACGTGTACTGCGAGCGCTGCTACTCGCAGCTGAGAAGGACCGTGGAGCTAGCGGCGAATTCGGAGAGCTCTTCGCTGCACTGCGCCGCTCGCAAGCGGCTTCGTTCTTCGCCTTCTGCCGTCCGGCGAGAGCTGAACTCCGGCGGTCAGTTGCAGCTCTGCCCAACAGCGTGTTCTCAGTTCTGCGGGCAAGCACGCCCTCTTGCCTTGGCCCCGAGTGCAAAGTCCCGAGCGAGCACTCGACTCAGTGCAATGCACCCAGAAAGACGCTCTTGCTTGCTTTTCAAGGAGCGATTCCTAACAGCAGAAGCAGCAGAGGCACAAACTGCATGACGAGAAGGGACAACGTAGAACACGTCTCTGTCCTGGTACATTTTCCTGTGCGATACTTCCCTCTGGGTCTTCGGTCCTTGCGAAGCTCTATTTACTGTGAGTGCTGCTACTTGCAGCTGAGAAAGACCGTGGAGCTAGCGGCGAATTCGGAGAGCGCTGAGCACGTAGTCAAGAAGCGAGACGTGTCCCTGCAACGCGGTGCTAATAGCAGCTTCCTCGCGGCGGGGGCGAGCTCCGGCCACAAGACATTCTCGTCCTGGCAACGGATCTCTGTGAAGGGCGTAGGCGAAAAGCTTTCGTTTTCCATTTGAAGTGCGAGAGAGGCAGACTGTTGCACGGAGCTCTGAGAACAAAGGTGCACGCCCTAGGCGGGCTTGGGCAGAAGCAGCGTTCTCTAGCTCTTGGCTGCCGGCGCACTTGTGGTTGTGTGGCGCCCTTGCAGCGGCTTCTGGCCGCCGGCAAGTGAAAGCGACTCCACGCTTAGGCGAGGGCGGTGAACGAAGCGCCACTAGTCCCGTGCTTGTGTGCACCACGTTACAGGCTACTAGGAGAGGAAGGTGGTTGACTCTCGCTTGCCTTCCCAAGTGCCCTTAGCAGTCGGAAGGAGCAAGCTGAAGCACTGCTGCTTGTGCTGCTCCGTGGTTCCCTTGCAACCCGCTGGGAAAGCTTTGGCGGTCGCTTCTAGGCGCCGAGTTGCACACAGCACCACGGTAAGTGCCTCGGAGAAGGGAAATCCAGAGTGCAGCGAGGAGCTGGACGTGGCTTACGTGCAGTAAGGAGAAGGTGAACCTAGGCACTGCCTCTTCAATCTGGCCGCCTCTGCTCTGGTAGCAACTTTTGCAAGTCGGCAGAGGGAGCTGCGAGTATGTAGAACGGAGGGCAGCGAGACGCCGTGTGTTATGCGCCCTTTCAGGGCTGCTGCCAGGGTGCTACTTTAAGAACGCCTTCTTCTTCCTCGCGTCCTTCCTCCACTATAGTCTCCTGGATTCACCTGAGACTCTTCCTAGGCATCTCCCTGATCCTTTTTGCAATGAGTCTCACATCATTCTCCTGAAGAAACTGTCTGCTTATGGTTTGCATGGGTGGGCTGTTTGCTGGGTGACAAACTGGGTGATGGCCAGGCCCACAGAGTGGTAGGAAATAGAGTTCATCCAGCTGGTCCCCAAGGCTCAGTCTTGGGCCCAGTCCTGTTTAATATCTTGCTCAGTGTTCTGGACAAGGGGATAGAGTACACGCCCAGGAAGTTCACAGATGATGCAAAATTGGCTGGTAGTGTTTTTTTCTTCTGGAGGACAGCAGGCTCTGCTTCTTCTTCCTCCTGTTCTGAGGTCGCTGCTCCCTCTTCATCCCTCATTAAGTGTGCTGATTTTGTCACTTGGATGAGAAAACAAACAATTTTAGCAACAATACTAGTGGCAGGGTACAAGAAAGGAAGAGTTCACACGAATCCCCCCCCCCCCCCCCCCGCCCAACAACAGAAAATACCTGATGGCTCCTCTGCCCAGCTTACTGACTACACCGGAACCCATTGTCCCCCAAAGATACTCCCTTCTCCCTGCCCCCAGCCATGATGTGAGATGGAATAGAATAACTAAGATTAAGATTCTCCCTATGGAACTCCATCATACTTCGATTCTGGGAAAAAAAATTTCTTGAAGTTCTATCATTTCAGATCATTTGAATTTGAATTTGCATACTAAAAAGTCTAGCCAGAAACTCATGACAATATTAATAGCCCATTCTAGAATGTCCGAGATGATAGACACTTCTTTCAAGAGAATGTGATACCTCACGTGACTTCTCCAGAATTTAAATGAACAGCGGGAGTAGTCTACAAGATTCTTGCTGCCATCTGGATTTCCTGGTATTTGGCTGGTCTATGTAAACCAACCAGCTATTCAGCAGAGGGAATATTAGTGTGATACTTGATGGTATGTGAGATGGAACACAGTAATTTATGGCTTTTTGCATAGTGATGAAGCTGTAAAGAAAGCTCCGTAATGCTCAGACAAGGAGGCTGCTGGACTTCAAGCAGCAAAGGCCCAAAACGAACCAGTGAAAAGGTGTCATTGAAAAAAAAAAAAAAAAGCCAGGTGGGGAGCAAAGTGATACTTAAGGGCAGTTTACTGAAAGAGGGAATCTAGTGAAAAAAAAAGTCCAAGAGTGAAGGAATAACAGAGAAAATGAAACTAAGGAAGGAAATCAATCTCAGCTAATCATTTCAGAAGCTAACAAGTTGTCATTGCAATGATGCATAAAGTGAGAAATAATAAATATGTCTGCGCCAAAATCTGAAATATGAACTTTATTGCATTCTGTCTTCCACGGAATCATACAACAGTCTGTGATTAAAGATCATCTAGTCCAACTTCCTTGCCAGGTAGATCTTACAGTAGATCAAATTGCTCAAGACTAGCCAAACTGATAAGGAGCACTCTCAATGATGGGGCATCCACAACTTCTCTGGAACACCCGTTTGAGTGTCTCACCAGCTTCACTGTAGAAAAGTTTTTCCTTTTAGCCAATCTAAACCTAGTCTCAGTTTGAAAGCATGGCCCCTTGTCCTGTCTCTGCAAACTTTCCTAAAAAGTCTTTCTCCATTTGTCTTATACCCTCTTTACATATTCAAAGGCCACAATACTGTCTCTCCAGAAACCTCTCTTCTCCAGGCTAAAAGATCCTACTTTTCACAAGAACCAGGTCATAAACTGAGATGGAAGACATCTCAGGAGATCAGATCATGCAACAGCTCAGCGTAAGAATAGCTCTGAAGTCAGATCAACTAGCTTAGGGCTGTGTCTGTTTGAATTTTGAAAATTAGCAGGACTTGAAATGCTTCAAGGAAGAGAACTCGGGGTGGCTCCAGAAACAGCCTGAGAAACTCGAACAAACTCGAAACCTCAGAAACTACCACTGCTGTCTCTCCCTCAGCCCAAGCAGTCCCAAAGAAGAAGTGTTCCCAGCAGGCTGGGATAGCACACATATACACTGCGTATACGTGACAGGCATCGCCAGCAGCCACATCCTGCTCCTTTCTGTGGCTGGCAAGAGTGAGACTGGATGTTTACATGTGGGCAACCTGGGTCCCTCCAGCAGCTCACACACTCAGCCTGCCCAGTGACCCCACTGAATTCCAGTATTAGCAGTGTGCCAAGGCCACAGCACTACTCCGCTTGCTGGCACAGACCATCACACGCCTCCTAAATCAGTCAGGACTCCCCTGGTCCCACAGCCAGCACCCCACTTGCCCTCCGCCAGGCCACTGCCATTGTTCACCAACTTCTCCACTTTGATCTTTGCTGGTGCTCTCAACACTGGCACACCCAGATGTTCTGCAGCTGTTGTCTCCTGGTGGAAAGGACTTGTAAAGCCATGTTTCCTAACAGGACTTCCACAACCTTTCAAAGCAACCTTTACTGGGGTATGAACAATCTCATTCAAATGTCAACATTTCTTTTCCCGTATGTGAAATCAGAATTTCCTTCTTCCGGGCATGCCCAAAACAAGGCACAAACTACATTGTGCCTTCTGTTTCACATGCTGACTCGTTTGTAAACAATGCTAGGAGAATACCTGTTTTGATCCAAGCTAATCTCTGGCCCTTATAGTGCTTTCGGTAGTTAGTTTTGCTTTGTTATTTACTTGATGTCCCATTGAATTGTTGAATCATAAACAGACTACCTGTCTGTATAGCAGCATAGCAGTGATGAATAAATGCAAGAGAAGGAGCAAGGTGATTGTTTGCTAGACTCTTCCTAGAAACTGAGAAATCTGTTACTTAATGCTGACCACAGCAGATGGAGGAAGCATCCTACATGATGTCAAAGCAATGAAGCTGTAATCACTTTTATGATTACAGTCAAGGCACTGCTTTTGCCACCATAAGTGGAGTGCAGGGAATCTTAAAAGACGACACTCTAACTGTTGTCCATGCTCACTGAGAAAATAATGCTTTTACAGCAGAGCAGGTCTCACCGCAGCTAAATCATGGCTTCAACTGTACACCGCCTTCAAAAAGCCCACAAAAACACAAATGAAAGGATTTGGAAGCCAAGGGAATCTCGGATTGTGACATCAGCTCACTCTGGATTCTTTCCAAATTCTCAATTCCATTTTCTTCCGAGCCAATTTTCCCACCTAACTTGAGATGTAATTTATGGATTTCCAACACATCTAGTTACCTTAGAATTAGATTGCCACTAGCCAAAAAGACAGAAACAAGCAGTTAAGTGAAGACTGAAACCATGGGTGTTTAGAACAGCAAAACTTGGGCGAAACTATTCTTAAGAAAACCAAAACTTTTAGGACTTACCCATGTATTTTTGGAGGTGGAAAAAGTTTTACATCGAAAAGTCCCTAGGGAACTCTCTTCAGTGCCTGGAGAGCCGCTGTCGCTCGCCTTTCAAGGACCTATTCGTCACAGCAGAGGCAGCAGAGCACAAGATGGCCGACGAGAAGGGGCAGTGTAGAACTCTCTGTCTGTCTGTGTCTCTACTCAGTGTAGAACGTCTCTATCCTGGCACATTTTCGAGTGCGATACTTCCCTCCGGGTCTTCGGTCCTTGCGAAGCTCTATGTACTGTGAGCGCTGCTACTTGCAGCTGAGAAAGACCGTGGAGCTAGCGGCGAATTCGGAGAGCGCTGAGCACGTAGTCAAGAAGCGAGACGTGTCCCTGCAACGCGGTGCTAATAGCAGCTTCCTCGCGGCGGGGGCGAGCTCCGGCCACAAGGCATTCTCGTCCTGGCAACGGATCTCTGTGAAGGGCGTAGGCGAAAAGCTTTCGTTTTCCATTCGAACTGCGAGAGAGGCAGACTGTTGCACGGAGCTCTGAGAACAAAGGTGCACGCCCTAGGCGGGCTTGGGCAGAAGCAGCGTTCTCTAGCTCTTGGCTGCCGGCGCACTTGTGGTTGTGTGGCGCCCTTGCAGCGGCTTCTGGCCGCCGGCAAGTGAAAGCGACTCCACGCTTAGGCGAGGGCGGTGAACGAAGCGCCACTAGTCCCGTGCTTGTGTGCACCACGTTACAGGCTACTAGGAGAGGAAGGTGGTTGACTCTCGCTTGCCTTCCCAAGTGCCCTTAGCAGTCGGAAGGAGCAAGCTGAAGCACTGCTGCTTGTGCTGCTCCGTGGTTCCCTTGCAACCCGCTGGGAAAGCTTTGGCGGTCGCTTCTAGGCGCCGAGTTGCACACAGCACCACGGTAAGTGCCTCGGAGAAGGGAAATCCAGAGTGCAGCGAGGAGCTGGACGTGGCTTACGTGCAGTAAGGAGAAGGTGAACCTAGGCACTGCCTCTTCAATCTGGCCGCCTCTGCTCTGGTAGCAACTTTTGCAAGTCGGCAGAGGGAGCCGCGAGTATGTAGAACGGAGGGCAGCGAGACGCCGTGTGTTATGCGCCTTTTCAGGGCTGCTGCCAGGGTGCTACTTTAAGAACGCCTTTTTCTTCCTCGCGTCCTTCTCGCTTCGCTCTAGCTGCATGGAGTACAGCACAGCGAAGGAGTGAGGAAGGGCTCTGCCCCAGCTTTTGCCCCGGCCTGCCTGTGCTGCGCCTTTAGCTGCACACGAGAACAACGGCATTTCTTACCCGCAAGGTAAAAAAGGCTTTAGTGTAGCCTTAGGAATGGCAAGTGCCTAGGCATTAAGTTGAGCGACCACGTATGAGGGAGTCTTTAGAGGTTTCCTCCCCCATGGCGCAGGTGTATTCTCATTCTCGTGCTGAACTGAAAAGTCCGGGCATGGCAAGACTGGCCTGCCTTGCGCAGAGACGAACACAAATGTGGGGCTATGATCCTCTGTGTTCGGAGCTCTGCTTCCGGGTGTGTGGGCCGCCATGAGCCCGCAGCAGCCGCCGAGGACAGTGTGGATTGTGGATGAGTCTGGGCTGGCCCCCCGCCCCCCCGTTGGTCTGACAGCGGCAGAAGTGGCGTAGGAGCGGCATCGCCTGAGGGCCCCATGGGGGGCGGGAAGAGAGCCGGGAGTGACTCCGAGCGACACCGGAAGCGATATCCGTAGGGCCCGGAAGGCCAGCGTTGCCATCGAGTTTGGCCGGTAGGAGGCGTCTAAGGTGCTTTGAAAGGTGGAGCTTCTTTGCTCTAGGACAGTCTGGGAGAGCTGAGGGTGTCCAATCTGGAGAACAGAAGGCTCCAGGGAGATCTTCGAGCCCTTTGCAGTGCCTGCTGGGGCTCCAAGATAGCTGGGGAGGGACTTTGGAAAAGGGTCTGGACTCGCAGGACAAGGGGGAATAGCTTCAAACTGCCAGAGGGCTGGGATAGATGGGATATTGGAAAGGAATTCTTCCTTGGGTGGGTGCTGAGGCACATGTTGCTCAAAGAGGCTGTGTAGGAGCCCCATGGCAGGAAGCGTCCAGGGCCAGGCTGGAGCGGACATGGAGCAACCTGGACTAGTGGAAAAGTGTCCCTGCCCGTGTCAGGATGTGGGAAGAAGATAATTTGTCTCTAAGGTCGCTTCCAGTCCAAACCATTCTGGGATTCTAGGATTCATGGAAGGCCCTTTTCCAAGTGAAGTGTTGTATCTCTTGGCTCCCAGCTTGTAGTTGCCAGTTCTTCTGGAAGCAGGCGTGGCGAAGCAGCTGTGATGAGCCATGGGTTCTCAATAGGACGAGTGTGATATATTTGCAGAGAGGAAGGCTGCAGACAGATCTTCAAGGTCCAGGTAAAACAAGCAAAGGATTGAATAGAAGCCAAAGATTGGTTGTGTTAGTCAGTTTGCTGGCTGTTGAAATGGCCCCAGGTAATTTTCAACATTTCTAATTTGGATTTGTTTGAGTAAAAAATGAATGTGTTACCTCCAGCGTAGGCTCTCCAATGCATCTCCATGTGCTCCCATCTCTTTGTTGTATATCGGGTTCTATTAACTGAAGACAGAATCATAACACAGTAGTAAAACATTTAGAGGTGTAGTTAGCCAGCTTCAGGAGTTTTCAACTCAGCTGTTGACTTTTCTGGTAACTGTAGGCAAGGCAACACAATCCAGTTACTCCACTTTTCCTCTCTGAGGAAAAGATGATCTTTTTTTTTTTTTTTTTTCTCATTTTGAAAATAGCCTTGAATGAAGAGAGTTATGCACGTGGCATGTAGGATTCATTATTTTACCTTTCTCTTCTGTTGTCTTTCGCGTACTAGTCTTTTTAAAATTTTTTTGTCTCTGTTCTCCATTCAGTAGGTTTGAAAGAATTCTAATTGTTGAGATGATGGTTCTTTGAAGGCTCACTTAGCCCACCTTTTGGGTGAAGGAAAGAAGAAGACAAGGTCCTCTAGGAAGAGTAAAAAGCATACTTTCAAGAGACATTCAGAGATGTCTGCTGATGCCACGCAATTACCGTGTAATCAGCAGAAATGTGTTGGAAAAACACCCATCAGTGACTTCACAAGAAAGCCACACTCAAGACAGGTAAAGAACAGAAGCATAAAACCCCAAAGGTATGAAATGGACAGATTTTCATTGGGAATGAGCAACTCCTGTATTCTTGGTTCTAGAACTAGGGGCTTGTAATAAATAGACTGTCTCCTTGCCAAACGTAAACTTGGTGTCATGAACTGCTCACTGCCCGTTGAAGTGCAGGGCTAGTAGACTAATATTTGCCATGGCAGGCATATTGTATGGCTTTCCTGTTAAAAAGAAATTGGTTTTGCTCATAGCAATCTAGATATGTACCCAGTCTGACACCTATTTTTTAGGCTATATTTCCAAGTAAATGGCTTCCATGATGATGCAGTAAGTTTATGTCATGAACAGGAATGAAGTGATTGCATGCATCCTTTTTTACCCTAAGCCAGCTGCTGAGTAATGAGACAGAGACTCTCACTGACGCCAAGGAGTGCCCGTGCTTTTGGGAAAAGCACTGGGCAGATAAAGCCTATTTCCACATTTCTTGCTAGCGTCTCCTTCAAAGTTCATGGGTTTGTGCATCTTTTAGAGCTGTTCTAGATGTTCTTTGTAGTTTACATGTACTAAATGTAGCAGGTATTGCTTTCATGCCGTCCTACTAGATTTGAAGTTGGGATCTACTCAGGCTTCAATGTCTCAGAAGAAGCAACGTCGATTCTTTGAATTCTACTCTTGAACGTGAGAATGCTACTTATGTAGTTAATGAATTAATTAAATCGAATTCACTTGAATGGAAAAATTGTCTTGTTCATGTAGATTTTAACTTGGGAAATTGATATTTGAGTTCTACTTTTCATTGTTGTTGCTTTTCTGTATTCTTTGATTGCACAGATAGCAGATGTACTGACCAAGTATTGTGTGAAACTGGAGGAAATGTCCTTCCTCTTGGCAGCTGATGTTCACAAGCTCATTAACGCTAAGGCCATGGTAAATGTTTTACCTGGGGCAAGATAGCAGTCTGAATATTCCTAGAATGTCTTTCTTTCCCCAGATGAAATTCATTTTTTCTGCCTATCAATCACTGAAATATAGAAGAAATTTCTACTTGACGGGGTATTGGTTATCATTTGTGTTCTTTTCTCCCCTCATTTTCTGTAGAAGAGACAATTTTTGGTTTGTTTTTGCATGTTGTATGCTGCTTCTACTTCTGGTTTTGTTTTTTAATACACAGAATATAAACGGAGCACTGCTGGATAATGAGAGGGCAACTGCCAAGCTACTCTTGAATCGAATGAAATCAGAGCTTGAGAAAGAAAAATGGCATCAACTGAAATGGCAAGGGACTGGAAGCTCATGCAAAAGAAGTGTGGAGTTCAGAGTTTCAGGTCAGAAATTTGGCAGTCTTCTTTTGGACAATGAGCAACACCAAGAGGCTAGTGTTCACTTTTGGTTTCTGTTAAAGTAATACTTGATCATTTTTTCTTTCTACGTGATACCACGTATGATATCACATATATCATGTGATTCCATCCTACATATCTACTTTCCATCCTGCAGAGAATTTATGGCAAGTGAAGAAATACAGAATCCCCCAACTGTGAATATGGAAATGGAAAAGTTGATAAAGGAGCAGATGGTACTCAGTGAAGAGAGACTGAAGGTTTTGCAATATATCGGGTATGGCAAAAGAGGGTATAGCATAAAGGAAAACAATTGTTGCTGGAGTTAATGAAGGACTTGGCTACAAAATGCACTTTGCTTCCTGTCAATGTGTGATTGCTAAATGCAGCAGTAAGGCAGGGTCTACATCTATTTCTGTACAGCTCTTTTGAATGGAAAAAATGCATTCTTGATTTTCAGTGCCCCAGCTACACTTAATAGGTGGCGATCAGGCTCTAAAAATGGAGGAATGCAGAAGTAAATCTCGAAACATAGCAGAAATGGGCAAAGAGGGGTGGAGAGCTAGAACTTGGTGTTTTTGTCAAGGCATTTTTTTCTCCATGGCGTGGGATTTTATTTGCGGAATAAATGAAGAGAGGAGTCTGGATAGAAATCTAACGTTGCTACGTTTGAATATCCATCCTGAACACAAGACACATTGGTGTGGGTGCAATGCATTACGATCTTTACAGGGAGGTTTTTTACGGTGGATGTAGGAACCAGGTAGATGACAGTTAGTTCCTTATCGGGCAGTAAACAGTTGGCCTTGAACAACAACAATCTCAGGTTTATTTTCATTGCCAAGATGGCTGTAAATAAAAGAACGCCCAGTAGTATGGATATTCGGATTCATAATTTTATATTTGAAGTACTGACTGGTTTGTATTTTAGGATACCTGACTCTTGTTTCCTGCTTTGATAGCACCCTGTTGCCTCCAACACGTGCCAAATCTGATGGAAACGAATGGTGCAGAACTCTGGAGAATTGAAACAAAAGTCTAGGTAGGTCGGGAAATCCTAAGAACAGTCTGGAATTCAAGCAATATTTTCTTTTCTCCTGGGCAACGATGAGGCAGACGGTTGCTTTGAGAGTGCATGTTTGCTCTATTCTTTGTTCCGTGTGTTGCCACATACCTTCTCAGTTGCTTGGAGGTGGCAGTAAGAGCCAAAGAAGCTGCCTGTGGCATGGCTTTCCTTTGGCCAGTACAAACACCTGTGCATGGGGAGATCTAGCAGGAACTGGCTCGGTTAGAATGAATCTGGGGGAAATCAAATGTTAATTTTGACGTGGATCCCTTCTCAGTCATACAAAAATACTCCTTTTTAACTCCTGGAGAAGAAGAGGGGAAGTATGAGAAGAAGAGGGGAAGTATTGGAGATACTTCCTTTCTCTGTGTCCTTGCAGCATGCCTTCCCGCTCTGTGTCTGCCTTCTCTTGCTCCAGAGCACATCCAGTTGGGATGTTTGTAGCCTGTATGGTAGCAAAGAAGTTGGTAGCGATTGTTAAGTACCTTGCTACTTTGAAGCATAATGAGAAACAGCTGTGTATGAAAATGTCTTGATTTCTTTGGCTGGTAATGTCTGGTGTCTGTAGGCACTGCTGGCATCTGTTCCGTGTGCTGAGATTCAGCACATGGCCTCTGTCATGTTTCCATGTCACACTGCACTGTGAAAGATGGGAATTTTGACTGTGGTCTGTTCCGTATCATTCAGACAGCCCTAATGTGGAGTGCGTGGAGAAAATGAGCATCCAGTATGAGCTGGTCGAGGGCAAATGTCAGGAGAAAGGGCAGATGTGCAAGTTGAGTGCCACAGCTTTTGGCTGTGATAGCCGTGGTCCAATGTGTCATTAGAGAGAGTAAAGATGCACCAGACAGTGAGATAACAAGTGGAATTCCTTTTTAACCTCCGCCTTACTCTGTTCAAAAAGTAAGCCATCCGTTTGGTTTCACAGTAGTAGTTGGTATTTGTGCTTGAAATGTGGAAAAGCCGTAACAAATGCCAGTAATGAAGGGAGTGCTGTCCTACATGAATGTGGAAGATGCAAGGAGCCTCAGCCCTTGTGCTAAATCTGTCTTATCTTGGGAAAGAAATTCCACCTCTGCCTCAATTTCTCCCTTTGTGTCCAACCAGATGGTATTGTTTAGTAATCTAATATGGCATGTGGGAGGCTGAATCTATCTCTGTCCATCACAAGAAAAGAAACACTACGTTTAGCCAGGCTCTCTGAAAGCCACACAGTATTTCTTCTGTGCATGTCAATAATTTGTTCTTCTTTTCCTTCAGATGACCCTGTTGGATGTGAACATTTGCACAGCAGAAGATGCTGAAGTTGTGCACTCCAACATGCTTCAGATGACTGAGAAACGAAAATGTAGGTTTGAAGAAGTGGAGCACGTGGATGTACGTTTCTTTTATTTGATGACATATATCTTCATCACTCCTTGGGATTAGTCTGTTCTTCCTGTGCTCCCACCTGCAATGCCTTCTGCGTGGTAGGCTGTTGATGTCACCTTAGAAAGAGGTCCATAGTGTGACAAAACACTCCAGAGAAACAGTTTGGTGTGGAAGAGTTTCATGTGGAAGTGTTCATAATTCTTGTGTTTATTATTTGTAATAGAAATAGATTGTATTTTTATGATCATTTCTATCTGAAATACATAGGATAGCGATGAATGACATATGGCCCAGTCTGCTTAAGATCAGACTTCAGGAAGAGCTGGAAATGATCTCCCAAATGTCTTCCAATCTTTTCTATACATAAAAAAAGTCGGGCAGTTGTTTCTAAAGGGATAAATTATAGAATGTGATTTGGTGCTTTATGGTGCCAGAATAAACAGAAGTTTTGAGAATCCGCATTCTTACCAGTTTACTTGGAGACTGATTTTTTTTTACTCTCCAGATAGAAGACGCCATGTTGGATACCAGTCGTAAAATTCCAGGCAGCCTTTTATCATGTTACATATCCTCTTACTCATTCATTTCACCTTCCAGCAGTTTAGAAAGAACTTGTTCACTTGAATGTTTTTCTTTGGAGTGATTTGAAGGAGACGGCTAAATGGCCATAATCCAGGTAGAAACATAAAAACAAGGGTGTGCTATAAAGACAGGACTTCTTAATGCAAAGAGCCCTCTGAAATTCAAAATACCTGCTATAAAATTAAAAATGTAATCTTTGACTTTTAGATGGGAATTTCTCCTCTTCAGTTTCATTCTGTCAGGTGCATTTTTGCTAACTGCTTGATTCACGCTGAATGGACAGTCCTGTCTTATTGTTGGTATGGCAACAGCGATAGAGATCACTGCTGCTTTCTGTAGAAAGTGGCTGCAAGTTGCTATGACGAGATCTTGTGCAGGTCTAGAGTCTGATTGGATGTGAGGTTCTCATTGTTTCAGAACACCAACTTGGGGTGGCAGTGTCAGAGGTGTTCATTATCTAGGAAGATTTTCATAGGCGATGAGTTTTGCTGAGGTAGCTTTCTCTTCTGGGTGTAGAAGATATGTGCATAATTAACTTCCTTGAATCCTAAAGAGCTGGGGAGATTTTAGTATCTACGAAACCATTTTTACTAGCTTTTTTATGTGGCCTTAGATGATGAAAGTGATCTGGATACAATCTTAGAAAAAAGGCAAACGGTGAGCTGTGAGGAAGAGCTGAAGGAGTATTTGGAGAACACCCTTTCTTCTTGAGATCAACTTAGAACAAGGTATGAATTTGGTATGTTTTGTAAACTTAAAAGGTAGAGCATCTTTGAACATTGGTTGTACTACTTAGGCCTTGTTTTAATGCTGTTGTGTGAAGGTATGGAAAAAGAGTGCTTTTCACTTCATGTAAGAATATAGAATAATGTCCCTACTGAACAAGGTTAAGGCAAATAATGCCCACGGTTTAGGAATGGGACAAAGGAAGACTGCTATCATTCAAAAACCATAGCACATCAGTATTACTGTGCATACCATCACATCCATGCCTTATTCAGAAGGTAAAAGTAGTAGTGCAGATTCTTGGATCACCGGAATCAGAAGTTGGTCTGCACCATCATCTCTTCACTCATAGATTTGATCTCATTCAAAGTTCTAGGAACTCAGACGTTTAAGACAGCCAAGCACCGGCAACTTTAAAAACCATCTAAAAATGGGTACAATACCGCTCTCCTTCCTGAAGAGCTTAGCAGCAGCTCTGAAGCCGTAGAGGAAGCAGCACTGTTCACACACCCAGGAGGTCTTTCCTACCTGCTCGATCAGAGGCACATTAGAAGAGCAGTGTGGACCTGAGGGGCAGATGCACATACCTTCACACACCTCGCAGTGGGACTGTGGTTAGAGCTGGAGGTTTGATACTCTTCCTAATAATTTGAGCCGTTAAAACAAAGCCAGAGGTAACAGACCAAGTGAAAATACAATGCCAGGTTGCGGAAAGAGAATGTTACCTATCTGAACTCGTACAAAAATTCCCCATCATTCTCTTTGTTTAGGAGACCAAGCCAATGTCCGTGTAAATGAAAACAAGTGTGAATATTGATTTTTCTTGAATCAAGACTCAGCTTTATGTCCAAGTCAAAGGCAAATAAACCAGAAAGGCTCCGCTGAGCACAGTGCAGAACTAACATGGAAGACAGTCATTTGACCTCTTATGTAAGCAGTGTTGGTGTGGTTCCCCATCCAAAAGGAAGGATGTCAAATGCTTCTTTGGAAATATTTTAACTTCTCTGCGTTTCTTTCTTTGTAATGAACTAATCTCTAACAAGCCAGGACGTGATTGTGTTCAGTAGAAACAGATCAATGGCAACATTTAGCCTAAAGGTTTTATGAGATTGATCAGGAAGTTCGATTTCGATTTAAAGGCACTGTAGTCATATTTAATTTTATTTCTCTCCGCACTTGAGTCTCTTAAACAGGGACCTTCAATTGGACAGGAACGGGACACTGAAGCAAATTGTAATGGATGACGTAATGGCTTACCCAGAAGCATTTTGTGGGAATTGATTTCTTCTAGGTATCCATCAGCCAGCATTTTAGTGTGAAGGGAATCTTCAAACAGGTAAAACAAAAATTCCCGTTGGTTTCAAACCTGACTGCTATATTAATTTTTCACTTTGGAGAAAATTTTCATGACCTTTAAAATTCAGACTGTATCAAGTATTGTTTCAGCCATTGAAGAAAGTGCTTTTGATGAAGATAGGAGAGGGAAACCAAAACATTTCTCAGAGCCACACTTTGAGCTCTGTCCTTGTTACAAACGGCACTTGAGCAAATGCATTTGCCTTTGGAACAGAAAACGACAAGGTAACAGGCTTATCATTACGGATTTGAGTGTTCCAGGTTCTTTAGGTAGTAAGTGATCTATTCAAGATGATCTCTTCCTGAAATAGATCCATTTTGAGAAGGGATATGGATTTCTTAGAAGAAGGCAAATCCCTATGTTAAAACGGTGTGGTGGGTGTTTTTTGTTGTTGTTGTTTTGCTTTTAGAACTTGCAAGGCACAATCGACTTCATAGTTGGAGATGCAGATAAGACCACGACATTCCAAACAGGTGTTTCTTTTTGGTTGTTTTTCAATCTGTCTATCTTTGGATTGTAACCAGTAGAACTGTGCTTGAACTGGAAAGAAGTAGCGGAGGTTTCAGAAGTGGAGCATGCGGTGGAACAGTAAGCTGAGAGCATTGTGCAAGGAGAGGAAAGAGGGGAAAATGGTAAGAGTTTCCTGAGTCGGAAGGGACCCCTAGGGATCGTCAAAGTCCAACTCCTGGCCCTGCACAGACACTCCAACAGTCCCACCCTCTGCATCCCTGAGAGCATTGGCCAAACGCTCCTGGATCTCTGGCAGCCTTGGGGCTGTGCCCATTGCCTGGAGAACCTATTCAGTGCCCGACCAGCCTCTGAGGAAAAAAACCTTTCCTTGATAGCCAGCCTAATCGTCCCCTGACACAGCTCCTGGCATTCCCTTGGCTCCTGTCCCTGGTCGCAGAGAGCAGAGAGCAAAGCTGTCCCTGTGCTGCCCTTGGGAGGAGCTGAGAGGTCCCAAGTGAGGTGTGAGCTCAGTGTCCTCTCTGCAGCTGAACCAAATGCCCTGAGCCACTCTTTGTATGGCTTTCCCTCCAGCCTCTTCGCTATCCCTGTGTCCCTCCTTTGGACATTTCTCCAATAGCCTGAGGTCTTTCTGACGCTGTGGCATCCAAAATTGCCCCCAGGGCTTGAAGAGAGCGCAGTCCCAGCCCAGAGCAGAGCGGGACAATCGCCTCTCTCGAGCGAGCGGTGCCAGAAGATAGGGACAGTTGTCAAAAAATCAGCTGGAGAAAGAAATCTAACAGAGAAACGGGTGATCTTGGCACAGGAAATGGAAGAAGCAGAGGAAGAAGAAGATGAGGAGAGGATTCCTTGTAAAAGTGAAGAAAATGAGCATGCAGAACAGGGACTAAGCATTATGCAGGTAAGTGAGCAAGAGAATAAGTTTGAAAGTGAAGGCAGTTTTGTCCAAAAGAAGGAGGAATAGGAAGTCTTTTTGCTGAGAATGAATAGAAAGTTTTTTTGCATTTAGTTTGTATACGAAGCGCACAGGGCTCTAGATCCTTTTGTGGGAAAATGGAGTGTGTAAAGTTGCCAATCATTTTGGAGCGAATTTGGAGGTTTTTGGGGTCCCAGGTGAATTTTGGGTTGAATTCTGGGGATTTGGGAGTGCCCAGGTGAATTGGGGGGGGCGGGGCGGGGCGGGGCGGGGATTTGGGGAGATCCAGGTGAGTTTTGAGGGGTCCCAGGTTGATTTTGGGGGAGAATTTGTGGAATTTTGGGGGATCCCGGGTAGCGAGGTTTGGGGTGAATTTGTGGAATGTGGGGAGTCCCAGTTGAATTTTAGGGGGAATTTGTGGAATTCTAGGGATCTCAGGGGAATTTTGGGGTGAATTTGGTGAATTTTAGGGTATACTTGTGAATTTTAGGGTTCTCAGGTGAGTTTTGGGAATGCCAGGCGTATTTTGGGGTGAATTCTGTCGATTTTGGGGTATCCAGGTGAGCATTTGGAAGTCGTGGGAGAATTTTGGGATGAATTTGGGGGGATGCAGGTGGATTTTCCGGGGAATTTTGGTGATTTTTGGGAGTCCCAGATGGGTCTGGGAGTGAATTTGGTGGATTTGGGGGTATCTGGGAGGGTTTTGAGGGGGATTGGAGACATTTTGGAGTGAATTTGGGAGGTGTTGGGGGGACTGGGTCTTGGGGGTGATTTGAGGGGTTTTGGGGGTTGCAGGTGGGATTTTGGGGTGAAGCCCTGGAATTTGGGGGTCCCCCGTGAATTTTGGGGTGAATTTGTGGGCTTTTGGGAGTTGCCAGGTGAGTGCTGAGCGTCCCAGGGGGGACTTCGGGGTGAATTTTGGGGATTTGGGGTTTCCCAGGTGAATTTCTGAGGTGGAAAGGTTCAAAAAGGGTTTTTTTTGAAAACAAGTTAAAGCCAGAAGGTTATTGAAAATTAATAGATGTGATGCAAGTAGGTAATATGCAGACAATACACAGCGAGACAAATCATGGGAAAAATACAGTGGTAACACATGAGTGTGTGAGGATGGGATCAGTATAGCTAAGGCTCAGTTGAAGCTGAATTTGGAAAAGCATGCCAAAACTAAGAATAATAAAGGCACCTACGGGTATTTCAGTGGGAAAAGGAAGATGAAAAGAAACCTATCACACCTCCCCTATTCCCCCCCCCCCCCCCCACCCCCATAAGCCAGACAGGACTAGTGACAACAGACAAGGAGAAGGCTGAGGTACTCAACAAGTGTTGGTCTCAATTTTTACTGCCAGTCACTATTTCCACATCTCTCAGGTTATTGGACTGGTGGACTTGATTCTAACCCATAGTAGCAGGTCAGCTTTCAGACCACTTGAGGAACCTGAGCATGCAAGACCATGGGACCCACCCAGAGGCATGTCAGGGCCCTGAGAGAACTGGCAGCTGTAGTTGCTAAGGTGCTTTCTCCATCATATTTGAGAAATCAAGGTAACCAGCTGAAGTCTCCAGACACTGTGTTGTATTGACTCCAGTCCTCTTGGTCTTTTTTGTAAATCTTAGAGCTCTGAGTCAATTTCTGCAGAGGATTCCCAATGCAGTTTCAAAAATGGAATCTTTGTTACTGGTCCTCATGTTGATCTTGGATATTTCCATTTTCTGCATTCCTTTATTTTCGAAACATTTGTAATGACTGAAAAGAAAGCTGAGACGAGGCATTATGCTCTTTCCAGTGATAGAAATGGACCTGTATTCTTTTCAGACAAATATATTTTTGCTGTGTCTAAGCACATGTGCATACCTGTGTTTGATTTATGTGTCCAGGTTTTGGCAATGGGGCAGCCACAGGGCCGTCCTGTGACAATGGCCCAGGTGCTGCCCTGTCCCGCTTTCTTCCAACTGGCTCCACTTCAGGATGTCCTCCCTGCTGAGAGAAGAGGCGGGGACAGCACCTTTAGAAATGTGACTTTCTGGGGGTTTTTTAGTTTTGTTTTGTTTTGTTATTTTTAAAGTTACTAAAAACCTTCACCCTGATTTTTTGTGTTGGGTTTGGGGTATTTTTTCAATTTTGGGTGGGTTTTTGGTGGGCTTTCTGGGGGCTTTTTTTGTCTCTTTGGGGATTATAGGTTTGGGGGTTTTGTGTGTTTGTTTGGTCTGCTTTTTTTGTTTGTTTGATTGTTTGTTTGTTTTTTTATTACGGTTTTGTAGAGTTTTTTAAGCAAATTGATTGGAAAACTGAATAGTCCTCCACTATAGTCTCCTGGATTCACCTGAGACTCTTCCTAGGCATCTCCCTGATCCTTTTTGCAATGAGTCTCACATCATTCTCCTGAAGAAACTGTCTGCTTATGGTTTGCATGGGTGGGCTGTTTGCTGGGTGACAAACTGGGTGATGGCCAGGCCCACAGAGTGGTGGGAAATAGAGTTCATCCAGCTGGTCCCCAAGGCTCGGTCTTGGGCCCAGTCCTGTTTAATATCTTGCTCAGTGTTCTGGACAAGGGGATAGAGTACACGCCCAGGAAGTTCACAGATGATGCAAAGTTGGCTGGTAGTGTTTTTTTCTTCTGGAGGACAGCAGGCTCTGCTTCTTCTTCCTCCTGTTCTGAGGTCGCTGCTCCCTCTTCATCCCTCATTAAGTGTGCTGATTTTGTCACTTGGATGAGAAAACAAACAATTTTAGCAACAATACTAGTGGCAGGGTACAAGAAAGGAAGAGTTCACACGAATTCCCCCCCCCCTAACAACAGAAAATACCTGATGGCTCCTCTGCCCAGCTTACTGACTACACCGGAACCCATTGTCCCCCAAAGATACTCCCTTCTCCCTGCCCCCAGCCATGATGTGAGATGGAATAGAATAACTAAGATTAAGATTCTCCCTGTGGAACTCCATCATACTTCGATTCTGGGAAAAAAAATTTCTTGAAGTTCTATCATTTCAGATCATTTGAATTTGAATTTGCATACTAAAAAGTCTAGCCAGAAACTCATGACAATATTAATAGCCCATTCTAGAATGTCCGAGATGATAGACACTTCTTTCAAGAGAATGTGATACCTCACGTGACTTCTCCAGAATTTAAATGAACAGCGGGAGTAGTCTAAAAGATTCTTGCTGCCATCCGGATTTCCTGGTATTTGGCTGGTCTATGTAAGCCAATCAGCTATTCAGCAGAGGGAATATTAGTGTGATACTTGATGGTATGTGAGATGGAACACAGTAATTTATGGCTTTTTGCATAGTGATGAAGCTGTAAAGAAAGCTCCGTAATGCTCAGACAAGGAGGCTGCTGGACTTCAAGCAGCAAAGGCCCAAAACGAACCAGTGAAAAGGTGTCATTGAAAAAAAAAAAAAAAGCCAGGTGGGGAGCAAAGTGATACTTAAGGGCAGTTTACTGAAAGAGGGAATCTAGTGAAAAAAAAAGTCCAAGAGTGAAGGAATAACAGAGAAAATGAAACTAAGGAAGGAAATCAATCTCAGCTAATCATTTCAGAAGCTAACAAGTTGTCATTGCAATGATGCATAAAGTGAGAAATAATAAATATGTCTGCGCCAAAATCTGAAATATGAACTTTATTGCATTCTGTCTTCCACGGAATCATACAACAGTCTGTGATTAAAGATCATCTAGTCCAACTTCCTTGCCAGGTAGATCTTACAGTAGATCAAATTGCTCAAGACTAGCCAAACTGATAAGGAGCACTCTCAATGATGGGGCATCCACAACTTCTCTGGAACACCCGTTTGAGTGTCTCACCAGCTTCACTGTAGAAAAGTTTTTCCTTTTAGCCAATCTAAACCTAGTCTCAGTTTGAAAGCATGGCCCCTTGTCCTGTCTCTGCAAACTTTCCTAAAAAGTCTTTCTCCATTTGTCTTATACCCTCTTTACATATTCAAAGGCCACAATACTGTCTCTCCAGAAACCTCTCTTCTCCAGGCTAAAAGATCCTACTTTTCACAAGAACCAGGTCATAAACTGAGATGGAAGACATCTCAGGAGATCAGATCATGCAACAGCTCAGCGTAAGAATAGCTCTGAAGTCAGATCAACTAGCTTAGGGCTGTGTCTGTTTGAATTTTGAAAATTAGCAGGACTTGAAATGCTTCAAGGAAGAGAACTCGGGGTGGCTCCAGAAACAGCCTGAGAAACTCGAACAAACTCGAAACCTCAGAAACTACCACTGCTTTCTCTCCCTCAGCCCAAGCAGTCCCAAAGAAGAAGTGTTCCCAGCAGGCTGGGATAGCACACATATACACTGCGTATATGTGACAGGCATCGCCAGCAGCCACATCCTGCTCCTTTCTGTGGCTGGCAAGAGTGAGACTGGATGTTTACATGTGGGCAACCTGGGTCCCTCCAGCAGCTCACACACTCAGCCTGCCCAGTGACCCCACTGAATTCCAGTATTAGCAGTGTGCCAAGGCCACAGCACTACTCCGCTTGCTGGCACAGACCATCACACGCCTCCTAAATCAGTCAGGACTCCCCTGGTCCCACAGCCAGCACCCCACTTGCCCTCCGCCAGGCCACTGCCATTGTTCACCAACTTCTCCACTTTGATCTTTGCTGGTGCTCTCAACACTGGCACACCCAGATGTTCTGCAGCTGTTGTCTCCTGGTGGAAAGGACTTGTAAAGCCATGTTTCCTAACAGGACTTCCACAACCTTTCAAAGCAACCTTTACTGGGGTATGAACAATCTCATTCAAATGTCAACATTTCTTTTCCCGTATGTGAAATCAGAATTTCCTTCTTCCGGGCATGCCCAAAACAAGGCACAAACTACATTGTGCCTTCTGTTTCACATGCTGACTCGTTTGTAAACAATGCTAGGAGAATACCTGTTTTGATCCAAGCTAATCTCTGGCCCTTATAGTGCTTTCGGTAGTTAGTTTTGCTTTGTTATTTACTTGATGTCCCATTGAATTGTTGAATCATAAACAGACTACCTGTCTGTATAGCAGCATAGCAGTGATGAATAAATGCAAGAGAAGGAGCAAGGTGATTGTTTGCTAGACTCTTCCTAGAAACTGAGAAATCTGTTACTTAATGCTGACCACAGCAGATGGAGGAAGCATCCTACATGATGTCAAAGCAATGAAGCTGTAATCACTTTTATGATTACAGTCAAGGCACTGCTTTTGCCACCATAAGTGGAGTGCAGGGAATCTTAAAAGACGACACTCTAACTGTTGTCCATGCTCACTGAGAAAATAATGCTTTTACAGCAGAGCAGGTCTCACCGCAGCTAAATCATGGCTTCAACTGTACACCGCCTTCAAAAAGCCCACAAAAACACAAATGAAAGGATTTGGAAGCCAAGGGAATCTCGGATTGTGACATCAGCTCACTCTGGATTCTTTCCAAATTCTCAATTCCATTTTCTTCCGAGCCAATTTTCCCACCTAACTTGAGATGTAATTTATGGATTTCCAACACATCTAGTTACCTTAGAATTAGATTGCCACTAGCCAAAAAGACAGAAACAAGCAGTTAAGTGAAGACTGAAACCATGGGTGTTTAGAACAGCAAAACTTGGGCGAAACTATTCTTAAGAAAACCAAAACTTTTAGGACTTACCCATGTATTTTTGGAGGTGGAAAAAGTTTTACATCGAAAAGTCCCTAGGGAACTCTCTTCAGTGCCTGGAGAGCCGCTGTCGCTCGCCTTTCAAGGACCTATTCGTCACAGCAGAGGCAGCAGAGCACAAGATGGCCGACGAGAAGGGGCAGTGTAGAACTCTCTGTCTGTCTGTGTCTCTACTCAGTGTAGAACGTCTCTATCCTGGCACATTTTCGAGTGCGATACTTCCCTCCGGGTCTTCGGTCCTTGCGAAGCTCTATGTACTGTGAGCGCTGCTACTTGCAGCTGAGAAAGACCGTGGAGCTAGCGGCGAATTCGGAGAGCGCTGAGCACGTAGTCAAGAAGCGAGACGTGTCCCTGCAACGCGGTGCTAATAGCAGCTTCCTCGCGGCGGGGGCGAGCTCCGGCCACAAGGCATTCTCGTCCTGGCAACGGATCTCTGTGAAGGGCGTAGGCGAAAAGCTTTCGTTTTCCATTCGAACTGCGAGAGAGGCAGACTGTTGCACGGAGCTCTGAGAACAAAGGTGCACGCCCTAGGCGGGCTTGGGCAGAAGCAGCGTTCTCTAGCTCTTGGCTGCCGGCGCACTTGTGGTTGTGTGGCGCCCTTGCAGCGGCTTCTGGCCGCCGGCAAGTGAAAGCAGCGCCAGGCGTGGGCGAGGGTGGTGAACGAAGCAGCACTCGTCCCGTGCTTGTGTGCACCACGTTACAGGCTACTAGGAGAGGAAGGTGGTTGACTCTCGCTTGCCCTCCCAAGTGCCCTTAGCAGTCGGAAGGAGCAAGCTGAAGCACTGCTGCTTGTGCTGCTCCGTGGTTCCCTTGCAGCCCGCTGTGAAAGCATTGGCGGTCACTTCTAGGCGCCGAGTTGCACACAGCACCACGGTAAGTGCCGCGGAGAAGGGAAATCCAGAGTGCAGCGAGGAGCTGGACGTAGCTTACGCGCAGTAAGGAGAAGGTGAACCTAGGCACTGCCTCTTCAATCTGGCCGCCTCTGCTCCGGTAACAACTTTCGCAAGTCGGCAGAGGGAGCTGCGAGTGTGTAGAACGGAGGGCAGCGAGACGCCGTGTGTTATGTGCCCTTTCAGGGCTACTGCCAGGGGGCTAGTTTAAGTACGCTTTTTTCTTCCTCGCGTCCTTCTCGCTTCGCTCTAGCTGCATGGAGTACAGTACAGCGAAGGAGTGAGGACGGGCACTGCCGCAGCTTTTGCCCTGGCGTGCAACGGCTGTGTGCTGCTTTTCCAAGCAGTAAGACCACTGAGAAGTGAAAGCGATAGCGAAGGAGCTCTTTGACTGCTCCTGTGCTCTTCGCTGCACTCCGCCGCTCGCAAGCGGCTTCGTTCTTCGCCTTCTGCCGTCCGGCGAGAGCTGAACTCCGGCGGTCAGTTGCAGCTCTGCCCAACAGCGTGTTCTCAGTTCTGCGGGCAAGCACGCCCTCTTGCCTTGGCCCCGGGAGCAAAGTCCCGAGCGAGCACTCGACTCAGTGCAATGCACCCGGAAGGACGCTCTCGCTCGTCTTTCAAGGAGCGATTCCTAACAGCACAAGCAGCAGAGGCACAAACTGCATGACGAGAAGGGACAACGTAGAACACGTCTCTGTCCTGGCACATTTTCGTGTGCGATACTTCCCTCCGGGTCTTCGGGCCTTGCGAAGCTCCGTGTACTGCGAGCGCTGCTACTCGCAGCTCAGAAGGACCGTGGAGCTAGCGGCGAATTCGGAGAGCTCTTCGCTGCACTGCGCCGCTCGCAAGCGGCTTCGTTCTTCGCCTTCTGCCGTCCGGCGACAGCTGAACTCCGGCGGTCAGTTGCAGCTCTGCCCAACAGCGTGTTCTCAGTTCTGCGGGCAAGCACGCCCTCTTGCCTTGGCCCCGGGAGCAAAGTCCCGAGCGAGCACTCGACTCAGTGCAATGCACCCGGAAGGACGCTCTCGCTCGTCTTTCAAGGAGCGATTCCTAACAGCACAAGCAGCAGAGGCACAAACTGCATGACGAGAAGGGACAACGTAGAACACGTCTCTGTCCTGGCACATTTTCGTGTGCGATACTTCCCTCCGGGTCTTCGGGCCTTGCGAAGCTCCGTGTACTGCGAGCGCTGCTACTCGCAGCTGAGAAGGACCGTGGAGCTAGCGGCGAATTCGGAGAGCTCTTCGCTGCACTGCGCCGCTCGCAAGCGGCTTCGTTCTTCGCCTTCTGCCGTCCGGCGACAGCTGAACTCCGGCGGTCAGTTGCAGCTCTGCCCAACAGCGTGTTCTCAGTTCTGCGGGCAAGCACGCCCTCTTGCCTTGGCCCCGAGTGCAAAGTCCCGAGCGAGCACTCGACTCAGTGCAATGCACCCGGAAGGACGCTCTCGCTCGTCTTTCAAGGAGCGATTCCTAACAGCAGAAGCAGCAGAGGCACAAACTGCATGACGAGAAGGGACAACGTAGAACACGTCTCTGTCCTGGCACATTTTCGTGTGCGATACTTCCCTCCGGGTCTTCGGGCCTTGCGAAGCTCCGTGTACTGCGAGCGCTGCTACTCGCAGCTGAGAAGGACCGTGGAGCTAGCGGCGAATTCGGAGAGCTCTTCGCTGCACTGCGCCGCTCGCAAGCGGCTTCGTTCTTCGCCTTCTGCCGTCCGGCGACAGCTGAACTCCGGCGGTCAGTTGCAGCTCTGCCCAACAGCGTGTTCTCAGTTCTGCGGGCAAGCACGCCCTCTTGCCTTGGCCCCGAGAGCAAAGTCCCGAGCGAGCACTCGACTCAGTGCAATGCACCCGGAAGGACGCTCTCGCTCGTCTTTCAAGGAGCGATTCCTAACAGCACAAGCAGCAGAGGCACAAACTGCATGACGAGAAGGGACAACGTAGAACACGTCTCTGTCCTGGCACATTTTCGTGTGCGATACTTCCCTCCGGGTCTTCGGGCCTTGCGAAGCCCCGTGTACTGCGAGCGCTGCTACTCGCAGCTGAGAAGGACCGTGGAGCTAGCGGCGAATTCGGAGAGCTCTTCGCTGCACTGCGCCGCTCGCAAGCGGCTTCGTTCTTCGCCTTCTGCCGTCCGGCGACAGCTGAACTCCGGCGGTCAGTTGCAGCTCTGCCCAACAGCGTGTTCTCAGTTCTGCGGGCAAGCACGCCCTCTTGCCTTGGCCCCGAGAGCAAAGTCCCGAGCGAGCACTCGACTCAGTGCAATGCACCCGGAAGGACGCTCTCGCTCGTCTTTCAAGGAGCGATTCCTAACAGCACAAGCAGCAGAGGCACAAACTGCATGACGAGAAGGGACAACGTAGAACACGTCTCTGTCCTGGCACATTTTCGTGTGCGATACTTCCCTCCGGGTCTTCGGGCCTTGCGAAGCCCCGTGTACTGCGAGCGCTGCTACTCGCAGCTGAGAAGGACCGTGGAGCTAGCGGCGAATTCGGAGAGCTCTTCGCTGCACTGCGCCGCTCGCAAGCGGCTTCGTTCTTCGCCTTCTGCCGTCCGGCGACAGCTGAACTCCGGCGGTCAGTTGCAGCTCTGCCCAACAGCGTGTTCTCAGTTCTGCGGGCAAGCACGCCCTCTTGCCTTGGCCCCGAGAGCAAAGTCCCGAGCGAGCACTCGACTCAGTGCAATGCACCCGGAAGGACGCTCTCGCTCGTCTTTCAAGGAGCGATTCCTAACAGCACAAGCAGCAGAGGCACAAACTGCATGACGAGAAGGGACAACGTAGAACACGTCTCTGTCCTGGCACATTTTCGTGTGCGATACTTCCCTCCGGGTCTTCGGGCCTTGCGAAGCTCCGTGTACTGCGAGCGCTGCTACTCGCAGCTGAGAAGGACCGTGGAGCTAGCGGCGAATTCGGAGAGCTCTTCGCTGCACTGCGCCGCTCGCAAGCGGCTTCGTTCTTCGCCTTCTGCCGTCCGGCGAGAGCTGAACTCCGGCGGTCAGTTGCAGCTCTGCCCAACAGCGTGTTCTCAGTTCTGCGGGCAAGCACGCCCTCTTGCCTTGGCCCCGAGAGCAAAGTCCCGAGCGAGCACTCGACTCAGTGCAATGCACCCGGAAGGACGCTCTCGCTCGTCTTTCAAGGAGCGATTCCTAACAGCACAAGCAGCAGAGGCACAAACTGCATGACGAGAAGGGACAACGTAGAACACGTCTCTGTCCTGGCACATTTTCGTGTGCGAAACTTCCCTCCGGGTCTTCGGGCCTTGCGAAGCTCCGTGTACTGCGAGCGCTGCTACTCGCAGCTGAGAAGGACCGTGGAGCTAGCGGCGAATTCGGAGAGCTCTTCGCTGCACTGCGCCGCTCGCAAGCGGCTTCGTTCTTCGCCTTCTGCCGTCCGGCGAGAGCTGAACTCCGGCGGTCAGTTGCAGCTCTGCCCAACAGCGTGTTCTCAGTTCTGCGGGCAAGCACGCCCTCTTGCCTTGGCCCCGAGAGCAAAGTCCCGAGCGAGCACTCGACTCAGTGCAATGCACCCGGAAGGACGCTCTCGCTCGTCTTTCAAGGAGCGATTCCTAACAGCACAAGCAGCAGAGGCACAAACTGCATGACGAGAAGGGACAACGTAGAACACGTCTCTGTCCTGGCACATTTTCGTGTGCGAAACTTCCCTCCGGGTCTTCGGGCCTTGCGAAGCTCCGTGTACTGCGAGCGCTGCTACTCGCAGCTGAGAAGGACCGTGGAGCTAGCGGCGAATTCGGAGAGCTCTTCGCTGCACTGCGCCGCTCGCAAGCGGCTTCGTTCTTCGCCTTCTGCCGTCCGGCGACAGCTGAACTCCGGCGGTCAGTTGCAGCTCTGCCCAACAGCGTGTTCTCAGTTCTGCGGGCAAGCACGCCCACTTGCCTTGGCCCCGAGAGCAAAGTCCCGAGCGAGCACTCGACTCAGTGCAATGCACCCGGAAGGACGCTCTCGCTCGTCTTTCAAGGAGCGATTCCTAACAGCAGAAGCAGCAGAGGCACAAACTGCATGACGAGAAGGGACAACGTAGAACACGTCTCTGTCCTGGCACATTTTCGTGTGCGATACTTCCCTCCGGGTCTTCGGGCCTTGCGAAGCTCCGTGTACTGCGAGCGCTGCTACTCGCAGCTGAGAAGGACCGTGGAGCTAGCGGCGAATTCGGAGAGCTCTTCGCTGCACTGCGCCGCTCGCAAGCGGCTTCGTTCTTCGCCTTCTGCCGTCCGGCGACAGCTGAACTCCGGCGGTCAGTTGCAGCTCTGCCCAACAGCGTGTTCTCAGTTCTGCGGGCAAGCACGCCCTCTTGCCTTGGCCCCGGGAGCAAAGTCCCGAGCGAGCACTCGACTCAGTGCAATGCACCCGGAAGGACGCTCTCGCTCGTCTTTCAAGGAGCGATTCCTAACAGCACAAGCAGCAGAGGCACAAACTGCATGACGAGAAGGGACAACGTAGAACACGTCTCTGTCCTGGCACATTTTCGTGTGCGATACTTCCCTCCGGGTCTTCGGGCCTTGCGAAGCTCCGTGTACTGCGAGCGCTGCTACTCGCAGCTGAGAAGGACCGTGGAGCTAGCGGCGAATTCGGAGAGCTCTTCGCTGCACTGCGCCGCTCGCAAGCGGCTTCGTTCTTCGCCTTCTGCCGTCCGGCGACAGCTGAACTCCGGCGGTCAGTTGCAGCTCTGCCCAACAGCGTGTTCTCAGTTCTGCGGGCAAGCACGCCCTCTTGCCTTGGCCCCGAGAGCAAAGTCCCGAGCGAGCACTCGACTCAGTGCAATGCACCCGGAAGGACGCTCTCGCTCGTCTTTCAAGGAGCGATTCCTAACAGCACAAGCAGCAGAGGCACAAACTGCATGACGAGAAGGGACAACGTAGAACACGTCTCTGTCCTGGCACATTTTCGTGTGCGATACTTCCCTCCGGGTCTTCGGGCCTTGCGAAGCTCCGTGTACTGCGAGCGCTGCTACTCGCAGCTGAGAAGGACCGTGGAGCTAGCGGCGAATTCGGAGAGCTCTTCGCTGCACTGCGCCGCTCGCAAGCGGCTTCGTTCTTCGCCTTCTGCCGTCCGGCGACAGCTGAACTCCGGCGGTCAGTTGCAGCTCTGCCCAACAGCGTGTTCTCAGTTCTGCGGGCAAGCACGCCCTCTTGCCTTGGCCCCGGGAGCAAAGTCCCGAGCGAGCACTCGACTCAGTGCAATGCACCCGGAAGGACGCTCTCGCTCGTCTTTCAAGGAGCGATTCCTAACAGCAGAAGCAGCAGAGGCACAAACTGCATGACGAGAAGGGACAACGTAGAACACGTCTCTGTCCTGGCACATTTTCGTGTGCGATACTTCCCTCCGGGTCTTCGGGCCTTGCGAAGCTCCGTGTACTGCGAGCGCTGCTACTCGCAGCTGAGAAGGACCGTGGAGCTAGCGGCGAATTCGGAGAGCTCTTCGCTGCACTGCGCCGCTCGCAAGCGGCTTCGTTCTTCGCCTTCTGCCGTCCGGCGAGAGCTGAACTCCGGCGGTCAGTTGCAGCTCTGCCCAACAGCGTGTTCTCAGTTCTGCGGGCAAGCACGCCCTCTTGCCTTGGCCCCGAGAGCAAAGTCCCGAGCGAGCACTCGACTCAGTGCAATGCACCCGGAAGGACGCTCTCGCTCGTCTTTCAAGGAGCGATTCCTAACAGCACAAGCAGCAGAGGCACAAACTGCATGACGAGAAGGGACAACGTAGAACACGTCTCTGTCCTGGCACATTTTCGTGTGCGATACTTCCCTCCGGGTCTTCGGGCCTTGCGAAGCTCCGTGTACTGCGAGCGCTGCTACTCGCAGCTGAGAAGGACCGTGGAGCTAGCGGCGAATTCGGAGAGCTCTTCGCTGCACTGCGCCGCTCGCAAGCGGCTTCGTTCTTCGCCTTCTGCCGTCCGGCGACAGCTGAACTCCGGCGGTCAGTTGCAGCTCTGCCAAACAGCGTGTTCTCAGTTCTGCGGGCAAGCACGCCCTCTTGCCTTGGCCCCGGGAGCAAAGTCCCGAGCGAGCACTCGACTCAGTGCAATGCACCCGGAAGGACGCTCTCGCTCGTCTTTCAAGGAGCGATTCCTAACAGCACAAGCAGCAGAGGCACAAACTGCATGACGAGAAGGGACAACGTAGAACACGTCTCTGTCCTGGCACATTTTCGTGTGCGATACTTCCCTCCGGGTCTTCGGGCCTTGCGAAGCTCCGTGTACTGCGAGCGCTGCTACTCGCAGCTGAGAAGGACCGTGGAGCTAGCGGCGAATTCGGAGAGCTCTTCGCTGCACTGCGCCGCTCGCAAGCGGCTTCGTTCTTCGCCTTCTGCCGTCCGGCGAGAGCTGAACTCCGGCGGTCAGTTGCAGCTCTGCCAAACAGCGTGTTCTCAGTTCTGCGGGCAAGCACGCCCTCTTGCCTTGGCCCCGGGAGCAAAGTCCCGAGCGAGCACTCGACTCAGTGCAATGCACCCGGAAGGACGCTCTCGCTCGTCTTTCAAGGAGCGATTCCTAACAGCACAAGCAGCAGAGGCACAAACTGCATGACGAGAAGGGACAACGTAGAACACGTCTCTGTCCTGGCACATTTTCGTGTGCGATACTTCCCTCCGGGTCTTCGGGCCTTGCGAAGCTCCGTGTACTGCGAGCGCTGCTACTCGCAGCTGAGAAGGACCGTGGAGCTAGCGGCGAATTCGGAGAGCTCTTCGCTGCACTGCGCCGCTCGCAAGCGGCTTCGTTCTTCGCCTTCTGCCGTCCGGCGAGAGCTGAACTCCGGCGGTCAGTTGCAGCTCTGCCCAACAGCGTGTTCTCAGTTCTGCGGGCAAGCACGCCCTCTTGCCTTGGCCCCGAGAGCAAAGTCCCGAGCGAGCACTCGACTCTAGTGCAATGCACCCGGAAGGACGCTCTCGCTCGTCTTTCAAGGAGCGATTCCTAACAGCACAAGCAGCAGAGGCACAAACTGCATGACGAGAAGGGACAACGTAGAACACGTCTCTGTCCTGGCACATTTTCGTGTGCGATACTTCCCTCCGGGTCTTCGGGCCTTGCGAAGCTCCGTGTACTGCGAGCGCTGCTACTCGCAGCTGAGAAGGACCGTGGAGCTAGCGGCGAATTCGGAGAGCTCTTCGCTGCACTGCGCCGCTCGCAAGCGGCTTCGTTCTTCGCCTTCTGCCGTCCGGCGACAGCTGAACTCCGGCGGTCAGTTGCAGCTCTGCCCAACAGCGTGTTCTCAGTTCTGCGGGCAAGCACG
Organism: Sturnus vulgaris; assembly: GCF_052056855.1. Taxonomy (NCBI): domain Eukaryota; kingdom Metazoa; phylum Chordata; class Aves; order Passeriformes; family Sturnidae; genus Sturnus; species Sturnus vulgaris. The sequence goes on from NW_028276244.1 coordinate 136,933, forward strand.
CCCTCTTGCCTTGGCCCCGAGAGCAAAGTCCCGAGCGAGCACTCGACTCAGTGCAATGCACCCGGAAGGACGCTCTCGCTCGTCTTTCAAGGAGCGATTCCTAACAGCACAAGCAGCAGAGGCACAAACTGCATGACGAGAAGGGACAACGTAGAACACGTCTCTGTCCTGGCACATTTTCGTGTGCGATACTTCCCTCCGGGTCTTCGGGCCTTGCGAAGCTCCGTGTACTGCGAGCGCTGCTACTCGCAGCTGAGAAGGACCGTGGAGCTAGCGGCGAATTCGGAGAGCTCTTCGCTGCACTGCGCCGCTCGCAAGCGGCTTCGTTCTTCGCCTTCTGCCGTCCGGCGAGAGCTGAACTCCGGCGGTCAGTTGCAGCTCTGCCCAACAGCGTGTTCTCAGTTCTGCGGGCAAGCACGCCCTCTTGCCTTGGCCCCGAGAGCAAAGTCCCGAGCGAGCACTCGACTCAGTGCAATGCACCCGGAAGGACGCTCTCGCTCGTCTTTCAAGGAGCGATTCCTAACAGCACAAGCAGCAGAGGCACAAACTGCATGACGAGAAGGGACAACGTAGAACACGTCTCTGTCCTGGCACATTTTCGTGTGCGATACTTCCCTCCGGGTCTTCGGGCCTTGCGAAGCTCCGTGTACTGCGAGCGCTGCTACTCGCAGCTGAGAAGGACCGTGGAGCTAGCGGCGAATTCGGAGAGCTCTTCGCTGCACTGCGCCGCTCGCAAGCGGCTTCGTTCTTCGCCTTCTGCCGTCCGGCGAGAGCTGAACTCCGGCGGTCAGTTGCAGCTCTGCCCAACAGCGTGTTCTCAGTTCTGCGGGCAAGCACGCCCTCTTGCCTTGGCCCCGAGAGCAAAGTCCCGAGCGAGCACTCGACTCAGTGCAATGCACCCGGAAGGACGCTCTCGCTCGTCTTTCAAGGAGCGATTCCTAACAGCACAAGCAGCAGAGGCACAAACTGCATGACGAGAAGGGACAACGTAGAACACGTCTCTGTCCTGGCACATTTTCGTGTGCGATACTTCCCTCCGGGTCTTCGGGCCTTGCGAAGCTCCGTGTACTGCGAGCGCTGCTACTCGCAGCTGAGAAGGACCGTGGAGCTAGCGGCGAATTCGGAGAGCTCTTCGCTGCACTGCGCCGCTCGCAAGCGGCTTCGTTCTTCGCCTTCTGCCGTCCGGCGAGAGCTGAACTCCGGCGGTCAGTTGCAGCTCTGCCCAACAGCGTGTTCTCAGTTCTGCGGGCAAGCACGCCCTCTTGCCTTGGCCCCGGGAGCAAAGTCCCGAGCGAGCACTCGACTCAGTGCAATGCACCCGGAAGGACGCTCTCGCTCGTCTTTCAAGGAGCGATTCCTAACAGCAGAAGCAGCAGAGGCACAAACTGCATGACGAGAAGGGACAACGTAGAACACGTCTCTGTCCTGGCACATTTTCGTGTGCGATACTTCCCTCCGGGTCTTCGGGCCTTGCGAAGCTCCGTGTACTGCGAGCGCTGCTACTCGCAGCTGAGAAGGACCGTGGAGCTAGCGGCGAATTCGGAGAGCTCTTCGCTGCACTGCGCCGCTCGCAAGCGGCTTCGTTCTTCGCCTTCTGCCGTCCGGCGAGAGCTGAACTCCGGCGGTCAGTTGCAGCTCTGCCCAACAGCGTGTTCTCAGTTCTGCGGGCAAGCACGCCCTCTTGCCTTGGCCCCGAGTGCAAAGTCCCGAGCGAGCACTCGACTCAGTGCAATGCACCCGGAAGGACGCTCTCGCTCGTCTTTCAAGGAGCGATTCCTAACAGCACAAGCAGCAGAGGCACAAACTGCATGACGAGAAGGGACAACGTAGAACACGTCTCTGTCCTGGCACATTTTCGTGTGCGATACTTCCCTCCGGGTCTTCGGGCCTTGCGAAGCTCCGTGTACTGCGAGCGCTGCTACTCGCAGCTGAGAAGGACCGTGGAGCTAGCGGCGAATTCGGAGAGCTCTTCGCTGCACTGCGCCGCTCGCAAGCGGCTTCGTTCTTCGCCTTCTGCCGTCCGGCGAGAGCTGAACTCCGGCGGTCAGTTGCAGCTCTGCCCAACAGCGTGTTCTCAGTTCTGCGGGCAAGCACGCCCTCTTGCCTTGGCCCCGGGAGCAAAGTCCCGAGCGAGCACTCGACTCAGTGCAATGCACCCGGAAGGACGCTCTCGCTCGTCTTTCAAGGAGCGATTCCTAACAGCACAAGCAGCAGAGGCACAAACTGCATGACGAGAAGGGACAACGTAGAACACGTCTCTGTCCTGGCACATTTTCGTGTGCGATACTTCCCTCCGGGTCTTCGGGCCTTGCGAAGCTCCGTGTACTGCGAGCGCTGCTACTCGCAGCTGAGAAGGACCGTGGAGCTAGCGGCGAATTCGGAGAGCTCTTCGCTGCACTGCGCCGCTCGCAAGCGGCTTCGTTCTTCGCCTTCTGCCGTCCGGCGACAGCTGAACTCCGGCGGTCAGTTGCAGCTCTGCCCAACAGCGTGTTCTCAGTTCTGCGGGCAAGCACGCCCTCTTGCCTTGGCCCCGAGAGCAAAGTCCCGAGCGAGCACTCGACTCAGTGCAATGCACCCGGAAGGACGCTCTCGCTCGTCTTTCAAGGAGCGATTCCTAACAGCACAAGCAGCAGAGGCACAAACTGCATGACGAGAAGGGACAACGTAGAACACGTCTCTGTCCTGGCACATTTTCGTGTGCGATACTTCCCTCCGGGTCTTCGGGCCTTGCGAAGCTCCGTGTACTGCGAGCGCTGCTACTCGCAGCTGAGAAGGACCGTGGAGCTAGCGGCGAATTCGGAGAGCTCTTCGCTGCACTGCGCCGCTCGCAAGCGGCTTCGTTCTTCGCCTTCTGCCGTCCGGCGACAGCTGAACTCCGGCGGTCAGTTGCAGCTCTGCCCAACAGCGTGTTCTCAGTTCTGCGGGCAAGCACGCCCTCTTGCCTTGGCCCCGAGAGCAAAGTCCCGAGCGAGCACTCGACTCAGTGCAATGCACCCGGAAGGACGCTCTCGCTCGTCTTTCAAGGAGCGATTCCTAACAGCACAAGCAGCAGAGGCACAAACTGCATGACGAGAAGGGACAACGTAGAACACGTCTCTGTCCTGGCACATTTTCGTGTGCGATACTTCCCTCCGGGTCTTCGGGCCTTGCGAAGCTCCGTGTACTGCGAGCGCTGCTACTCGCAGCTGAGAAGGACCGTGGAGCTAGCGGCGAATTCGGAGAGCTCTTCGCTGCACTGCGCCGCTCGCAAGCGGCTTCGTTCTTCGCCTTCTGCCGTCCGGCGAGAGCTGAACTCCGGCGGTCAGTTGCAGCTCTGCCCAACAGCGTGTTCTCAGTTCTGCGGGCAAGCACGCCCTCTTGCCTTGGCCCCGAGAGCAAAGTCCCGAGCGAGCACTCGACTCAGTGCAATGCACCCGGAAGGACGCTCTCGCTCGTCTTTCAAGGAGCGATTCCTAACAGCACAAGCAGCAGAGGCACAAACTGCATGACGAGAAGGGACAACGTAGAACACGTCTCTGTCCTGGCACATTTTCGTGTGCGATACTTCCCTCCGGGTCTTCGGGCCTTGCGAAGCTCCGTGTACTGCGAGCGCTGCTACTCGCAGCTGAGAAGGACCGTGGAGCTAGCGGCGAATTCGGAGAGCTCTTCGCTGCACTGCGCCGCTCGCAAGCGGCTTCGTTCTTCGCCTTCTGCCGTCCGGCGACAGCTGAACTCCGGCGGTCAGTTGCAGCTCTGCCCAACAGCGTGTTCTCAGTTCTGCGGGCAAGCACGCCCTCTTGCCTTGGCCCCGAGAGCAAAGTCCCGAGCGAGCACTCGACTCAGTGCAATGCACCCGGAAGGACGCTCTCGCTCGTCTTTCAAGGAGCGATTCCTAACAGCAGAAGCAGCAGAGGCACAAACTGCATGACGAGAAGGGACAACGTAGAACACGTCTCTGTCCTGGCACATTTTCGTGTGCGATACTTCCCTCCGGGTCTTCGGGCCTTGCGAAGCTCCGTGTACTGCGAGCGCTGCTACTCGCAGCTGAGAAGGACCGTGGAGCTAGCGGCGAATTCGGAGAGCTCTTCGCTGCACTGCGCCGCTCGCAAGCGGCTTCGTTCTTCGCCTTCTGCCGTCCGGCGACAGCTGAACTCCGGCGGTCAGTTGCAGCTCTGCCCAACAGCGTGTTCTCAGTTCTGCGGGCAAGCACGCCCTCTTGCCTTGGCCCCGGGAGCAAAGTCCCGAGCGAGCACTCGACTCAGTGCAATGCACCCGGAAGGACGCTCTCGCTCGTCTTTCAAGGAGCGATTCCTAACAGCACAAGCAGCAGAGGCACAAACTGCATGACGAGAAGGGACAACGTAGAACACGTCTCTGTCCTGGCACATTTTCGTGTGCGATACTTCCCTCCGGGTCTTCGGGCCTTGCGAAGCTCCGTGTACTGCGAGCGCTGCTACTCGCAGCTGAGAAGGACCGTGGAGCTAGCGGCGAATTCGGAGAGCTCTTCGCTGCACTGCGCCGCTCGCAAGCGGCTTCGTTCTTCGCCTTCTGCCGTCCGGCGAGAGCTGAACTCCGGCGGTCAGTTGCAGCTCTGCCCAACAGCGTGTTCTCAGTTCTGCGGGCAAGCACGCCCTCTTGCCTTGGCCCCGGGAGCAAAGTCCCGAGCGAGCACTCGACTCAGTGCAATGCACCCGGAAGGACGCTCTCGCTCGTCTTTCAAGGAGCGATTCCTAACAGCACAAGCAGCAGAGGCACAAACTGCATGACGAGAAGGGACAACGTAGAACACGTCTCTGTCCTGGCACATTTTCGTGTGCGATACTTCCCTCCGGGTCTTCGGGCCTTGCGAAGCTCCGTGTACTGCGAGCGCTGCTACTCGCAGCTGAGAAGGACCGTGGAGCTAGCGGCGAATTCGGAGAGCTCTTCGCTGCACTGCGCCGCTCGCAAGCGGCTTCGTTCTTCGCCTTCTGCCGTCCGGCGACAGCTGAACTCCGGCGGTCAGTTGCAGCTCTGCCCAACAGCGTGTTCTCAGTTCTGCGGGCAAGCACGCCCTCTTGCCTTGGCCCCGGGAGCAAAGTCCCGAGCGAGCACTCGACTCAGTGCAATGCACCCGGAAGGACGCTCTCGCTCGTCTTTCAAGGAGCGATTCCTAACAGCAGAAGCAGCAGAGGCACAAACTGCATGACGAGAAGGGACAACGTAGAACACGTCTCTGTCCTGGCACATTTTCGTGTGCGATACTTCCCTCCGGGTCTTCGGGCCTTGCGAAGCTCCGTGTACTGCGAGCGCTGCTACTCGCAGCTGAGAAGGACCGTGGAGCTAGCGGCGAATTCGGAGAGCTCTTCGCTGCACTGCGCCGCTCGCAAGCGGCTTCGTTCTTCGCCTTCTGCCGTCCGGCGAGAGCTGAACTCCGGCGGTCAGTTGCAGCTCTGCCCAACAGCGTGTTCTCAGTTCTGCGGGCAAGCACGCCCTCTTGCCTTGGCCCCGAGAGCAAAGTCCCGAGCGAGCACTCGACTCAGTGCAATGCACCCGGAAGGACGCTCTCGCTCGTCTTTCAAGGAGCGATTCCTAACAGCACAAGCAGCAGAGGCACAAACTGCATGACGAGAAGGGACAACGTAGAACACGTCTCTGTCCTGGCACATTTTCGTGTGCGATACTTCCCTCCGGGTCTTCGGGCCTTGCGAAGCTCCGTGTACTGCGAGCGCTGCTACTCGCAGCTGAGAAGGACCGTGGAGCAAGCGGCGAGTTCGGAGAGCTCTTCGCTGCACTGCGCCGCTCGCAAGCGGCTTCGTTCTTCGCCTTCTGCCGTCCGGCGACAGCTGAACTCCGGCGGTCAGTTGCAGCTCTGCCCAACAGCGTGTTCTCAGTTCTGCGGGCAAGCACGCCCTCTTGCCTTGGCCCCGAGAGCAAAGTCCCGAGCGAGCACTCGACTCTTGCAATGCACCCGGAAGGACGCTCTCGCTCGTCTTTCAAGGAGCGATTCCTAACAGCACAAGCAGCAGAGGCACAAACTGCATGACGAGAAGGGACAACGTAGAACACGTCTCTGTCCTGGCACATTTTCGTGTGCGATACTTCCCTCCGGGTCTTCGGGCCTTGCGAAGCTCCGTGTACTGCGAGCGCTGCTACTCGCAGCTGAGAAGGACCGTGGAGCTAGCGGCGAATTCGGAGAGCTCTTCGCTGCACTGCGCCGCTCGCAAGCGGCTTCGTTCTTCGCCTTCTGCCGTCCGGCGACAGCTGAACTCCGGCGGTCAGTTGCAGCTCTGCCCAACAGCGTGTTCTCAGTTCTGCGGGCAAGCACGCCCTCTTGCCTTGGCCCCGAGAGCAAAGTCCCGAGCGAGCACTCGACTCAGTGCAATGCACCCGGAAGGACGCTCTCGCTCGTCTTTCAAGGAGCGATTCCTAACAGCAGAAGCAGCAGAGGCACAAACTGCATGACGAGAAGGGACAACGTAGAACACGTCTCTGTCCTGGCACATTTTCGTGTGCGAAACTTCCCTCCGGGTCTTCGGGCCTTGCGAAGCTCCGTGTACTGCGAGCGCTGCTACTCGCAGCTGAGAAGGACCGTGGAGCTAGCGGCGAATTCGGAGAGCTCTTCGCTGCACTGCGCCGCTCGCAAGCGGCTTCGTTCTTCGCCTTCTGCCGTCCGGCGACAGCTGAACTCCGGCGGTCAGTTGCAGCTCTGCCCAACAGCGTGTTCTCAGTTCTGCGGCAAGCACGCCCTCTTGCCTTGGCCCCGAGAGCAAAGTCCCGAGCGAGCACTCGACTCAGTGCAATGCACCCGGAAGGACGCTCTCGCTCGTCTTTCAAGGAGCGATTCCTAACAGCACAAGCAGCAGAGGCACAAACTGCATGACGAGAAGGGACAACGTAGAACACGTCTCTGTCCTGGCACATTTTCGTGTGCGATACTTCCCTCCGGGTCTTCGGGCCTTGCGAAGCTCCGTGTACTGCGAGCGCTGCTACTCGCAGCTGAGAAGGACCGTGGAGCTAGCGGCGAATTCGGAGAGCTCTTCGCTGCACTGCGCCGCTCGCAAGCGGCTTCGTTCTTCGCCTTCTGCCGTCCGGCGAGAGCTGAACTCCGGCGGTCAGTTGCAGCTCTGCCCAACAGCGTGTTCTCAGTTCTGCGGGCAAGCACGCCCTCTTGCCTTGGCCCCGAGAGCAAAGTCCCGAGCGAGCACTCGACTCAGTGCAATGCACCCGGAAGGACGCTCTCGCTCGTCTTTCAAGGAGCGATTCCTAACAGCACAAGCAGCAGAGGCACAAACTGCATGACGAGAAGGGACAACGTAGAACACGTCTCTGTCCTGGCACATTTTCGTGTGCGATACTTCCCTCCGGGTCTTCGGGCCTTGCGAAGCTCCGTGTACTGCGAGCGCTGCTACTCGCAGCTGAGAAGGACCGTGGAGCTAGCGGCGAATTCGGAGAGCTCTTCGCTGCACTGCGCCGCTCGCAAAGCGGCTTCGTTCTTCGCCTTCTGCCGTCCGGCGAGAGCTGAACTCCGGCGGTCAGTTGCAGCTCTGCCCAACAGCGTGTTCTCAGTTCTGCGGGCAAGCACGCCCTCTTGCCTTGGCCCCGGGAGCAAAGTCCCGAGCGAGCACTCGACTCAGTGCAATGCACCCGGAAGGACGCTCTCGCTCGTCTTTCAAGGAGCGATTCCTAACAGCAGAAGCAGCAGAGGCACAAACTGCATGACGAGAAGGGACAACGTAGAACACGTCTCTGTCCTGGCACATTTTCGTGTGCGATACTTCCCTCCGGGTCTTCGGGCCTTGCGAAGCTCCGTGTACTGCGAGCGCTGCTACTCGCAGCTGAGAAGGACCGTGGAGCAAGCGGCGAGTTCGGAGAGCTCTTCGCTGCACTGCGCCGCTCGCAAGCGGCTTCGTTCTTCGCCTTCTGCCGTCCGGCGAGAGCTGAACTCCGGCGGTCAGTTGCAGCTCTGCCCAACAGCGTGTTCTCAGTTCTGCGGGCAAGCACGCCCTCTTGCCTTGGCCCCGGGAGCAAAGTCCCGAGCGAGCACTCGACTCAGTGCAATGCACCCGGAAGGACGCTCTCGCTCGTCTTTCAAGGAGCGATTCCTAACAGCACAAGCAGCAGAGGCACAAACTGCATGACGAGAAGGGACAACGTAGAACACGTCTCTGTCCTGGCACATTTTCGTGTGCGAAACTTCCCTCCGGGTCTTCGGGCCTTGCGAAGCTCCGTGTACTGCGAGCGCTGCTACTCGCAGCTGAGAAGGACCGTGGAGCTAGCGGCGAATTCGGAGAGCTCTTCGCTGCACTGCGCCGCTCGCAAGCGGCTTCGTTCTTCGCCTTCTGCCGTCCGGCGAGAGCTGAACTCCGGCGGTCAGTTGCAGCTCTGCCCAACAGCGTGTTCTCAGTTCTGCGGGCAAGCACGCCCACTTGCCTTGGCCCCGAGAGCAAAGTCCCGAGCGAGCACTCGACTCAGTGCAATGCACCCGGAAGGACGCTCTCGCTCGTCTTTCAAGGAGCGATTCCTAACAGCAGAAGCAGCAGAGGCACAAACTGCATGACGAGAAGGGACAACGTAGAACACGTCTCTGTCCTGGCACATTTTCGTGTGCGATACTTCCCTCCGGGTCTTCGGGCCTTGCGAAGCCCCGTGTACTGCGAGCGCTGCTACTCGCAGCTGAGAAGGACCGTGGAGCTAGCGGCGAATTCGGAGAGCTCTTCGCTGCACTGCGCCGCTCGCAAGCGGCTTCGTTCTTCGCCTTCTGCCGTCCGGCGAGAGCTGAACTCCCGGCGGTCAGTTGCAGCTCTGCCCAACAGCGTGTTCTCAGTTCTGCGGGCAAGCACGCCCTCTTGCCTTGGCCCCGAGAGCAAAGTCCCGAGCGAGCACTCGACTCAGTGCAATGCACCCGGAAGGACGCTCTCGCTCGTCTTTCAAGGAGCGATTCCTAACAGCACAAGCAGCAGAGGCACAAACTGCATGACGAGAAGGGACAACGTAGAACACGTCTCTGTCCTGGCACATTTTCGTGTGCGATACTTCCCTCCGGGTCTTCGGGCCTTGCGAAGCTCCGTGTACTGCGAGCGCTGCTACTCGCAGCTGAGAAGGACCGTGGAGCAAGCGGCGAGTTCGGAGAGCTCTTCGCTGCACTGCGCCGCTCGCAAGCGGCTTCGTTCTTCGCCTTCTGCCGTCCGGCGACAGCTGAACTCCGGCGGTCAGTTGCAGCTCTGCCCAACAGCGTGTTCTCAGTTCTGCGGGCAAGCACGCCCTCTTGCCTTGGCCCCGGGAGCAAAGTCCCGAGCGAGCACTCGACTCAGTGCAATGCACCCGGAAGGACGCTCTCGCTCGTCTTTCAAGGAGCGATTCCTAACGGCACAAGCAGCAGAGGCACAAACTGCATGACGAGAAGGGACAACGTAGAACACGTCTCTGTCCTGGCACATTTTCGTGTGCGATACTTCCCTCCGGGTCTTCGGGCCTTGCGAAGCTCCGTGTACTGCGAGCACTGCTACTCGCAGCTGAGAAGGACCGTGGAGCTAGCGGCGAATTCGGAGAGCTCTTCGCTGCACTGCGCCGCTCGCAAGCGGCTTCGTTCTTCGCCTTCTGCCGTCCGGCGACAGCTGAACTCCGGCGGTCAGTTGCAGCTCTGCCCAACAGCGTGTTCTCAGTTCTGCGGGCAAGCACGCCCTCTTGCCTTGGCCCCGGGAGCAAAGTCCCGAGCGAGCACTCGACTCAGTGCAATGCACCCGGAAGGACGCTCTCGCTCGTCTTTCAAGGAGCGATTCCTAACGGCACAAGCAGCAGAGGCACAAACTGCATGACGAGAAGGGACAACGTAGAACACGTCTCTGTCCTGGCACATTTTCGTGTGCGATACTTCCCTCCGGGTCTTCGGGCCTTGCGAAGCTCCGTGTACTGCGAGCGCTGCTACTCGCAGCTGAGAAGGACCGTGGAGCAAGCGGCGAATTCGGAGAGCTCTTCGCTGCACTGCGCCGCTCGCAAGCGGCTTCGTTCTTCGCCTTCTGCCGTCCGGCGACAGCTGAACTCCGGCGGTCAGTTGCAGCTCTGCCCAACAGCGTGTTCTCAGTTCTGCGGGCAAGCACGCCCTCTTGCCTTGGCCCCGGGAGCAAAGTCCCGAGCGAGCACTCGACTCAGTGCAATGCATCACCCGAAGGACGCTCTCGCTCGTCTTTCAAGGAGCGATTCCTAACGGCACAAGCAGCAGAGGCACAAACTGCATGACGAGAAGGGACAACGTAGAACACGTCTCTGTCCTGGCACATTTTCGTGTGCGATACTTCCCTCCGGGTCTTCGGGCTTGCGAAGCTCCGTGTACTGCGAGCGCTGCTACTCGCAGCTGAGAAGGACGTGGAGCTAGCGGCGAATTCGGAGAGCTCTTCGCTGCACTGCGCCGCTCGCAAGCGGCTTCGTTCTTCGCCTTCTGCCGTCCGGCGAGAGCTGAACTCCGGCGGTCAGTTGCAGCTCTGCCCAACAGCGTGTTCTCAGTTCTGCGGGCAAAGCACGCCCTCTTGCCTTGGCCCCGGGAGACAAAGTCCCGAGCGAGCACTCGACTCAGTGCAATGCACCCGAAGGACGCTCTCGCTCGTCTTTCAAGGAGCGATTCCTAACGGCACAAGCAGCAGAGGCACAAACTGCATGACGAGAAGGGACAACGTAGAACACGTCTCTGTCCTGCACATTTTCGTGTGCGATACTTCCCTCCGGGTCTTCGGGCCTTGCGAAGCTCCGTGTACTGCGAGCGCTGCTACTCGCAGCTGAGAAGGACCGTGGAGCTAGCGGCGAATTCGGAGAGCTCTTCGCTGCACTGCGCCGCTCGCAAGCGGCTTCGTTCTTCGCCTTCTGCCGTCCGGCGACAGCTGAACTCCGGCGGTCAGTTGCAGCTCTGCCCAACAGCGTGTTCTCAGTTCTGCGGGCAAGCACGCCCTCTTGCCTTGGACCCGAGAGCAAAGTCCCGAGCGAGCACTCGATCTCAGTGCAATGCACCCGGAAGGACGCTCTCGCTCGTCTTTCAAGGAGCGATTCCTAACAGCACAAGCAGCAGAGGCACAAACTGCATGACGAGAAGGGACAACGTAGAACACGTCTCTGTCCTGGCACATTTTCGTGTGCGATACTTCCCTCCGGGTCTTCGGGCCTTGCGAAGCTCCGTGTACTGCGAGCGCTGCTACTCGCAGCTGAGAAGGACCGTGGAGCTAGCGGCGAATTCGGAGAGCTCTTCGCTGCACTGCGCCGCTCGCAAGCGGCTTCGTTCTTCGCCTTCTGCCGTCCGGCGACAGCTGAACTCCGGCGGTCAGTTGCAGCTCTGCCCAACAGCGTGTTCTCAGTTCTGCGGGCAAGCACGCCCTCTTGCCTTGGCCCCGGGAGCAAAGTCCCGAGCGAGCACTCGACTCAGTGCAATGCACCCGGAAGGACGCTCTCGCTCGTCTTTCAAGGAGCGATTCCTAACAGCAGAAGCAGCAGAGGCACAAACTGCATGACGAGAAGGGACAACGTAGAACACGTCTCTGTCCTGGCACATTTTCGTGTGCGATACTTCCCTCCGGGTCTTCGGGCCTTGCGAAGCTCCGTGTACTGCGAGCGCTGCTACTCGCAGCTGAGAAGGACCGTGGAGCTAGCGGCGAATTCGGAGAGCTCTTCGCTGCACTGCGCCGCTCGCAAGCGGCTTCGTTCTTCGCCTTCTGCCGTCCGGCGAGAGCTGAACTCCGGCGGTCAGTTGCAGCTCTGCCCAACAGCGTGTTCTCAGTTCTGCGGGCAAGCACGCCCTCTTGCCTTGGCCCCGAGTGCAAAGTCCGAGCGAGCACTCGACTCAGTGCAATGCACCCGGAAGGACGCTCTCGCTCGTCTTTCAAGGAGCGATTCCTAACAGCACAAGCAGCAGAGGCACAAACTGCATGACGAGAAGGGACAACGTAGAACACGTCTCTGTCCTGGCACATTTTCGTGTGCGATACTTCCTCCGGGTCTTCGGGCCTTGCGAAGCTCCGTGTACTGCGAGCGCTGCTACTCGCAAGCTGAGAAGGACCGTGGAGCTAGCGGCGAATTCGGAGAGCTCTTCGCTGCACTGCGCCGCTCGCAAGCGGCTTCGTTCTTCGCCTTCTGCCGTCCGGCGAGAGCTGAACTCCGGCGGTCAGTTGCAGCTCTGCCCAACAGCGTGTTCTCAGTTCTGCGGGCAAGCACGCCCTCTTGCCTTGGCCCCGGGAGCAAAGTCCCGAGCGAGCACTCGACTCAGTGCAATGCACCCGGAAGGACGCTCTCGCTCGTCTTTCAAGGAGCGATTCCTAACAGCACAAGCAGCAGAGGCACAAACTGCATGACGAGAAGGGACAACGTAGAACACGTCTCTGTCCTGGCACATTTTCGTGTGCGATACTTCCCTCCGGGTCTTCGGGCCTTGCGAAGCTCCGTGTACTGCGAGCGCTGCTACTCGCAGCTGAGAAGGACCGTGGAGCTAGCGGCGAATTCGGAGAGCTCTTCGCTGCACTGCGCCGCTCGCAAGCGGCTTCGTTCTTCGCCTTCTGCCGTCCGGCGACAGCTGAACTCCGGCGGTCAGTTGCAGCTCTGCCCAACAGCGTGTTCTCAGTTCTGCGGGCAAGCACGCCCTCTTGCCTTGGCCCCGAGAGCAAAGTCCCGAGCGAGCACTCGACTCAGTGCAATGCACCCGGAAGGACGCTCTCGCTCGTCTTTCAAGGAGCGATTCCTAACAGCACAAGCAGCAGAGGCACAAACTGCATGACGAGAAGGGACAACGTAGAACACGTCTCTGTCCTGGCACATTTTCGTGTGCGATACTTCCCTCCGGGTCTTCGGGCCTTGCGAAGCTCCGTGTACTGCGAGCGCTGCTACTCGCAGCTGAGAAGGACCGTGGAGCTAGCGGCGAATTCGGAGAGCTCTTCGCTGCACTGCGCCGCTCGCAAGCGGCTTCGTTCTTCGCCTTCTGCCGTCCGGCGACAGCTGAACTCCGGCGGTCAGTTGCAGCTCTGCCCAACAGCGTGTTCTCAGTTCTGCGGGCAAGCACGCCCTCTTGCCTTGGCCCCGAGAGCAAAGTCCCGAGCGAGCACTCGACTCAGTGCAATGCACCCGGAAGGACGCTCTCGCTCGTCTTTCAAGGAGCGATTCCTAACAGCACAAGCAGCAGAGGCACAAACTGCATGACGAGAAGGGACAACGTAGAACACGTCTCTGTCCTGGCACATTTTCGTGTGCGATACTTCCCTCCGGGTCTTCGGGCCTTGCGAAGCTCCGTGTACTGCGAGCGCTGCTACTCGCAGCTGAGAAGGACCGTGGAGCTAGCGGCGAATTCGGAGAGCTCTTCGCTGCACTGCGCCGCTCGCAAGCGGCTTCGTTCTTCGCCTTCTGCCGTCCGGCGAGAGCTGAACTCCGGCGGTCAGTTGCAGCTCTGCCCAACAGCGTGTTCTCAGTTCTGCGGGCAAGCACGCCCTCTTGCCTTGGCCCCGAGAGCAAAGTCCCGAGCGAGCACTCGACTCAGTGCAATGCACCCGGAAGGACGCTCTCGCTCGTCTTTCAAGGAGCGATTCCTAACAGCACAAGCAGCAGAGGCACAAACTGCATGACGAGAAGGGACAACGTAGAACACGTCTCTGTCCTGGCACATTTTCGTGTGCGATACTTCCCTCCGGGTCTTCGGGCCTTGCGAAGCTCCGTGTACTGCGAGCGCTGCTACTCGCAGCTGAGAAGGACCGTGGAGCTAGCGGCGAATTCGGAGAGCTCTTCGCTGCACTGCGCCGCTCGCAAGCGGCTTCGTTCTTCGCCTTCTGCCGTCCGGCGACAGCTGAACTCCGGCGGTCAGTTGCAGCTCTGCCAACAGCGTGTTCTCAGTTCTGCGGGCAAGCACGCCCTCTTGCCTTGGCCCCGAGAGCAAAGTCCCGAGCGAGCACTCGACTCAGTGCAATGCACCCGGAAGGACGCTCTCGCTCGTCTTTCAAGGAGCGATTCCTAACAGCAGAAGCAGCAGAGGCACAAACTGCATGACGAGAAGGGACAACGTAGAACACGTCTCTGTCCTGGCACATTTTCGTGTGCGATACTTCCCTCCGGGTCTTCGGGCCTTGCGAAGCTCCGTGTACTGCGAGCGCTGCTACTCGCAGCTGAGAAGGACCGTGGAGCTAGCGGCGAATTCGGAGAGCTCTTCGCTGCACTGCGCCGCTCGCAAGCGGCTTCGTTCTTCGCCTTCTGCCGTCCGGCGACAGCTGAACTCCGGCGGTCAGTTGCAGCTCTGCCCAACAGCGTGTTCTCAGTTCTGCGGGCAAGCACGCCCTCTTGCCTTGGCCCCGGAGCAAAGTCCCGAGCGAGCACTCGACTCAGTGCAATGCACCCGGAAGGACGCTCTCGCTCGTCTTTCAAGGAGCGATTCCTAACAGCACAAGCAGCAGAGGCACAAACTGCATGACGAGAAGGGACAACGTAGAACACGTCTCTGTCCTGGCACATTTTCGTGTGCGATACTTCCCTCCGGGTCTTCGGGCCTTGCGAAGCTCCGTGTACTGCGAGCGCTGCTACTCGCAGCTGAGAAGGACCGTGGAGCTAGCGGCGAATTCGGAGAGCTCTTCGCTGCACTGCGCCGCTCGCAAGCGGCTTCGTTCTTCGCCTTCTGCCGTCCGGCGAGAGCTGAACTCCGGCGGTCAGTTGCAGCTCTGCCCAACAGCGTGTTCTCAGTTCTGCGGGCAAGCACGCCCTCTTGCCTTGGCCCCGGGAGCAAAGTCCCGAGCGAGCACTCGACTCAGTGCAATGCACCCGGAAGGACGCTCTCGCTCGTCTTTCAAGGAGCGATTCCTAACAGCACAAGCAGCAGAGGCACAAACTGCATGACGAGAAGGGACAACGTAGAACACGTCTCTGTCCTGGCACATTTTCGTGTGCGATACTTCCCTCCGGGTCTTCGGGCCTTGCGAAGCTCCGTGTACTGCGAGCGCTGCTACTCGCAGCTGAGAAGGACCGTGGAGCTAGCGGCGAATTCGGAGAGCTCTTCGCTGCACTGCGCCGCTCGCAAGCGGCTTCGTTCTTCGCCTTCTGCCGTCCGGCGACAGCTGAACTCCGGCGGTCAGTTGCAGCTCTGCCCAACAGCGTGTTCTCAGTTCTGCGGGCAAGCACGCCCTCTTGCCTTGGCCCCGGGAGCAAAGTCCCGAGCGAGCACTCGACTCAGTGCAATGCACCCGGAAGGACGCTCTCGCTCGTCTTTCAAGGAGCGATTCCTAACAGCAGAAGCAGCAGAGCACAAACTGCATGACGAGAAGGGACAACGTAGAACACGTCTCTGTCCTGGCACATTTTCGTGTGCGATACTTCCCTCCGGGTCTTCGGGCCTTGCGAAGCTCCGTGTACTGCGAGCGCTGCTACTCGCAGCTGAGAAGGACCGTGGAGCTAGCGGCGAATTCGGAGAGCTCTTCGCTGCACTGCGCCGCTCGCAAGCGGCTTCGTTCTTCGCCTTCTGCCGTCCGGCGAGAGCTGAACTCCGGCGGTCAGTTGCAGCTCTGCCCAACAGCGTGTTCTCAGTTCTGCGGGCAAGCACGCCCTCTTGCCTTGGCCCGAGAGCAAAGTCCCGAGCGAGCACTCGACTCAGTGCAATGCACCCGGAAGGACGCTCTCGCTCGTCTTTCAAGGAGCGATTCCTAACAGCACAAGCAGCAGAGGCACAAACTGCATGACGAGAAGGGACAACGTAGAACACGTCTCTGTCCTGGCACATTTTCGTGTGCGAAACTTCCCTCCGGGTCTTCGGGCCTTGCGAAGCTCCGTGTACTGCGAGCGCTGCTACTCGCAGCTGAGAAGGACCGTGGAGCTAGCGGCGAATTCGGAGAGCTCTTCGCTGCACTGCGCCGCTCGCAAGCGGCTTCGTTCTTCGCCTTCTGCCGTCCGGCGACAGCTGAACTCCGGCGGTCAGTTGCAGCTCTGCCCAACAGCGTGTTCTCAGTTCTGCGGGCAAGCACGCCCTCTTGCCTTGGCCCCGAGAGCAAAGTCCCGAGCGAGCACTCGACTCAGTGCAATGCACCCGGAAGGACGCTCTCGCTCGTCTTTCAAGGAGCGATTCCTAACAGCACAAGCAGCAGAGGCACAAACTGCATGACGAGAAGGGACAACGTAGAACACGTCTCTGTCCTGGCACATTTTCGTGTGCGATACTTCCCTCCGGGTCTTCGGGCCTTGCGAAGCTCCGTGTACTGCGAGCGCTGCTACTCGCAGCTGAGAAGGACCGTGGAGCAAGCGGCGAGTTCGGAGAGCTCTTCGCTGCACTGCGCCGCTCGCAAGCGGCTTCGTTCTTCGCCTTCTGCCGTCCGGCGACAGCTGAACTCCGGCGGTCAGTTGCAGCTCTGCCAACAGCGTGTTCTCAGTTCTGCGGGCAAGCACGCCCTCTTGCCTTGGCCCCGAGAGCAAAGTCCCGAGCGAGCACTCGACTCAGTGCAATGCACCCGGAAGGACGCTCTCGCTCGTCTTTCAAGGAGCGATTCCTAACAGCACAAGCAGCAGAGGCACAAACTGCATGACGAGAAGGGACAACGTAGAACACGTCTCTGTCCTGGCACATTTCGTGTGCGATACTTCCCTCCGGGTCTTCGGGCCTTGCGAAGCTCCGTGTACTGCGAGCGCTGCTACTCGCAGCTGAGAAGGACCGTGGAGCTAGCGGCGAATTCGGAGAGCTCTTCGCTGCACTGCGCCGCTCGCAAGCGGCTTCGTTCTTCGCCTTCTGCCGTCCGGCGACAGCTGAACTCCGGCGGTCAGTTGCAGCTCTGCCCAACAGCGTGTTCTCAGTTCTGCGGGCAAGCACGCCCTCTTGCCTTGGCCCCGAGAGCAAAGTCCCGAGCGAGCACTCGACTCAGTGCAATGCACCCGGAAGGACGCTCTCGCTCGTCTTTCAAGGAGCGATTCCTAACAGCAGAAGCAGCAGAGGCACAAACTGCATGACGAGAAGGGACAACGTAGAACACGTCTCTGTCCTGGCACATTTTCGTGTGCGAAACTTCCCTCCGGGTCTTCGGGCCTTGCGAAGCTCCGTGTACTGCGAGCGCTGCTACTCGCAGCTGAGAAGGACCGTGGAGCTAGCGGCGAATTCGGAGAGCTCTTCGCTGCACTGCGCCGCTCGCAAGCGGCTTCGTTCTTCGCCTTCTGCCGTCCGGCGAGAGCTGAACTCCGGCGGTCAGTTGCAGCTCTGCCCAACAGCGTGTTCTCAGTTCTGCGGGCAAGCACGCCCTCTTGCCTTGGCCCCGAGAGCAAAGTCCCGAGCGAGCACTCGACTCAGTGCAATGCACCCGGAAGGACGCTCTCGCTCGTCTTTCAAGGAGCGATTCCTAACAGCACAAGCAGCAGAGGCACAAACTGCATGACGAGAAGGGACAACGTAGAACACGTCTCTGTCCTGGCACATTTTCGTGTGCGATACTTCCCTCCGGGTCTTCGGGCCTTGCGAAGCTCCGTGTACTGCGAGCGCTGCTACTCGCAGCTGAGAAGGACCGTGGAGCTAGCGGCGAATTCGGAGAGCTCTTCGCTGCACTGCGCCGCTCGCAAGCGGCTTCGTTCTTCGCCTTCTGCCGTCCGGCGAGAGCTGAACTCCGGCGGTCAGTTGCAGCTCTGCCCAACAGCGTGTTCTCAGTTCTGCGGGCAAGCACGCCCTCTTGCCTTGGCCCCGAGAGCAAAGTCCCGAGCGAGCACTCGACTCAGTGCAATGCACCCGGAAGGACGCTCTCGCTCGTCTTTCAAGGAGCGATTCCTAACAGCACAAGCAGCAGAGGCACAAACTGCATGACGAGAAGGGACAACGTAGAACACGTCTCTGTCCTGGCACATTTTCGTGTGCGATACTTCCCTCCGGGTCTTCGGGCCTTGCGAAGCTCCGTGTACTGCGAGCGCTGCTACTCGCAGCTGAGAAGGACCGTGGAGCTAGCGGCGAATTCGGAGAGCTCTTCGCTGCACTGCGCCGCTCGCAAGCGGCTTCGTTCTTCGCCTTCTGCCGTCCGGCGAGAGCTGAACTCCGGCGGTCAGTTGCAGCTCTGCCCAACAGCGTGTTCTCAGTTCTGCGGGCAAGCACGCCCTCTTGCCTTGGCCCCGGGAGCAAAGTCCCGAGCGAGCACTCGACTCAGTGCAATGCACCCGGAAGGACGCTCTCGCTCGTCTTTCAAGGAGCGATTCCTAACAGCAGAAGCAGCAGAGGCACAAACTGCATGACGAGAAGGGACAACGTAGAACACGTCTCTGTCCTGGCACATTTTCGTGTGCGATACTTCCCTCCGGGTCTTCGGGCCTTGCGAAGCTCCGTGTACTGCGAGCGCTGCTACTCGCAGCTGAGAAGGACCGTGGAGCAAGCGGCGAGTTCGGAGAGCTCTTCGCTGCACTGCGCCGCTCGCAAGCGGCTTCGTTCTTCGCCTTCTGCCGTCCGGCGAGAGCTGAACTCCGGCGGTCAGTTGCAGCTCTGCCCAACAGCGTGTTCTCAGTTCTGCGGGCAAGCACGCCCTCTTGCCTTGGCCCCGGGAGCAAAGTCCCGAGCGAGCACTCGACTCAGTGCAATGCACCCGGAAGGACGCTCTCGCTCGTCTTTCAAGGAGCGATTCCTAACAGCACAAGCAGCAGAGGCACAAACTGCATGACGAGAAGGGACAACGTAGAACACGTCTCTGTCCTGGCACATTTTCGTGTGCGAAACTTCCCTCCGGGTCTTCGGGCCTTGCGAAGCTCCGTGTACTGCGAGCGCTGCTACTCGCAGCTGAGAAGGACCGTGGAGCTAGCGGCGAATTCGGAGAGCTCTTCGCTGCACTGCGCCGCTCGCAAGCGGCTTCGTTCTTCGCCTTCTGCCGTCCGGCGAGAGCTGAACTCCGGCGGTCAGTTGCAGCTCTGCCCAACAGCGTGTTCTCAGTTCTGCGGGCAAGCACGCCCACTTGCCTTGGCCCCGAGAGCAAAGTCCCGAGCGAGCACTCGACTCAGTGCAATGCACCCGGAAGGACGCTCTCGCTCGTCTTTCAAGGAGCGATTCCTAACAGCAGAAGCAGCAGAGGCACAAACTGCATGACGAGAAGGGACAACGTAGAACACGTCTCTGTCCTGGCACATTTTCGTGTGCGATACTTCCCTCCGGGTCTTCGGGCCTTGCGAAGCCCCGTGTACTGCGAGCGCTGCTACTCGCAGCTGAGAAGGACCGTGGAGCTAGCGGCGAATTCGGAGAGCTCTTCGCTGCACTGCGCCGCTCGCAAGCGGCTTCGTTCTTCGCCTTCTGCCGTCCGGCGAGAGCTGAACTCCGGCGGTCAGTTGCAGCTCTGCCCAACAGCGTGTTCTCAGTTCTGCGGGCAAGCACGCCCTCTTGCCTTGGCCCCGAGAGCAAAGTCCCGAGCGAGCACTCGACTCAGTGCAATGCACCCGGAAGGACGCTCTCGCTCGTCTTTCAAGGAGCGATTCCTAACAGCACAAGCAGCAGAGGCACAAACTGCATGACGAGAAGGGACAACGTAGAACACGTCTCTGTCCTGGCACATTTTCGTGTGCGATACTTCCCTCCGGGTCTTCGGGCCTTGCGAAGCTCCGTGTACTGCGAGCGCTGCTACTCGCAGCTGAGAAGGACCGTGGAGCAAGCGGCGAGTTCGGAGAGCTCTTCGCTGCACTGCGCCGCTCGCAAGCGGCTTCGTTCTTCGCCTTCTGCCGTCCGGCGACAGCTGAACTCCGGCGGTCAGTTGCAGCTCTGCCCAACAGCGTGTTCTCAGTTCTGCGGGCAAGCACGCCCTCTTGCCTTGGCCCCGGGAGCAAAGTCCCGAGCGAGCACTCGACTCAGTGCAATGCACCCGGAAGGACGCTCTCGCTCGTCTTTCAAGGAGCGATTCCTAACGGCACAAGCAGCAGAGGCACAAACTGCATGACGAGAAGGGACAACGTAGAACACGTCTCTGTCCTGGCACATTTTCGTGTGCGATACTTCCCTCCGGGTCTTCGGGCCTTGCGAAGCTCCGTGTACTGCGAGCACTGCTACTCGCAGCTGAGAAGGACCGTGGAGCTAGCGGCGAATTCGGAGAGCTCTTCGCTGCACTGCGCCGCTCGCAAGCGGCTTCGTTCTTCGCCTTCTGCCGTCCGGCGACAGCTGAACTCCGGCGGTCAGTTGCAGCTCTGCCCAACAGCGTGTTCTCAGTTCTGCGGGCAAGCACGCCCTCTTGCCTTGGCCCCGGGAGCAAAGTCCCGAGCGAGCACTCGACTCAGTGCAATGCACCCGGAAGGACGCTCTCGCTCGTCTTTCAAGGAGCGATTCCTAACGGCACAAGCAGCAGAGGCACAAACTGCATGACGAGAAGGGACAACGTAGAACACGTCTCTGTCCTGGCACATTTTCGTGTGCGATACTTCCCTCCGGGTCTTCGGGCCTTGCGAAGCTCCGTGTACTGCGAGCGCTGCTACTCGCAGCTGAGAAGGACCGTGGAGCTAGCGGCGAGTTCGGAGAGCTCTTCGCTGCACTGCGCCGCTCGCAAGCGGCTTCGTTCTTCGCCTTCTGCCGTCCGGCGACAGCTGAACTCCGGCGGTCAGTTGCAGCTCTGCCCAACAGCGTGTTCTCAGTTCTGCGGGCAAGCACGCCCTCTTGCCTTGGCCCCGAGAGCAAAGTCCCGAGCGAGCACTCGACTCAGTGCAATGCACCCGGAAGGACGCTCTCGCTCGTCTTTCAAGGAGCGATTCCTAACAGCAGAAGCAGCAGAGGCACAAACTGCATGACGAGAAGGGACAACGTAGAACACGTCTCTGTCCTGGCACATTTTCGTGTGCGAAACTTCCCTCCGGGTCTTCGGGCCTTGCGAAGCTCCGTGTACTGCGAGCGCTGCTACTCGCAGCTGAGAAGGACCGTGGAGCTAGCGGCGAATTCGGAGAGCTCTTCGCTGCACTGCGCCGCTCGCAAGCGGCTTCGTTCTTCGCCTTCTGCCGTCCGGCGAGAGCTGAACTCCGGCGGTCAGTTGCAGCTCTGCCCAACAGCGTGTTCTCAGTTCTGCGGGCAAGCACGCCCTCTTGCCTTGGCCCCGAGAGCAAAGTCCCGAGCGAGCACTCGACTCAGTGCAATGCACCCGGAAGGACGCTCTCGCTCGTCTTTCAAGGAGCGATTCCTAACAGCACAAGCAGCAGAGGCACAAACTGCATGACGAGAAGGGACAACGTAGAACACGTCTCTGTCCTGGCACATTTTCGTGTGCGATACTTCCCTCCGGGTCTTCGGGCCTTGCGAAGCTCCGTGTACTGCGAGCGCTGCTACTCGCAGCTGAGAAGGACCGTGGAGCTAGCGGCGAATTCGGAGAGCTCTTCGCTGCACTGCGCCGCTCGCAAGCGGCTTCGTTCTTCGCCTTCTGCCGTCCGGCGAGAGCTGAACTCCGGCGGTCAGTTGCAGCTCTGCCCAACAGCGTGTTCTCAGTTCTGCGGGCAAGCACGCCCTCTTGCCTTGGCCCCGAGAGCAAAGTCCCGAGCGAGCACTCGACTCAGTGCAATGCACCCGGAAGGACGCTCTCGCTCGTCTTTCAAGGAGCGATTCCTAACAGCACAAGCAGCAGAGGCACAAACTGCATGACGAGAAGGGACAACGTAGAACACGTCTCTGTCCTGGCACATTTTCGTGTGCGATACTTCCCTCCGGGTCTTCGGGCCTTGCGAAGCTCCGTGTACTGCGAGCGCTGCTACTCGCAGCTGAGAAGGACCGTGGAGCTAGCGGCGAATTCGGAGAGCTCTTCGCTGCACTGCGCCGCTCGCAAGCGGCTTCGTTCTTCGCCTTCTGCCGTCCGGCGAGAGCTGAACTCCGGCGGTCAGTTGCAGCTCTGCCCAACAGCGTGTTCTCAGTTCTGCGGGCAAGCACGCCCTCTTGCCTTGGCCCCGGGAGCAAAGTCCCGAGCGAGCACTCGACTCAGTGCAATGCACCCGGAAGGACGCTCTCGCTCGTCTTTCAAGGAGCGATTCCTAACAGCAGAAGCAGCAGAGGCACAAACTGCATGACGAGAAGGGACAACGTAGAACACGTCTCTGTCCTGGCACATTTTCGTGTGCGAAACTTCCCTCCGGGTCTTCGGGCCTTGCGAAGCTCCGTGTACTGCGAGCGCTGCTACTCGCAGCTGAGAAGGACCGTGGAGCAAGCGGCGAGTTCGGAGAGCTCTTCGCTGCACTGCGCCGCTCGCAAGCGGCTTCGTTCTTCGCCTTCTGCCGTCCGGCGAGAGCTGAACTCCGGCGGTCAGTTGCAGCTCTGCCCAACAGCGTGTTCTCAGTTCTGCGGGCAAGCACGCCCTCTTGCCTTGGCCCCGGGAGCAAAGTCCCGAGCGAGCACTCGACTCAGTGCAATGCACCCGGAAGGACGCTCTCGCTCGTCTTTCAAGGAGCGATTCCTAACAGCACAAGCAGCAGAGGCACAAACTGCATGACGAGAAGGGACAACGTAGAACACGTCTCTGTCCTGGCACATTTTCGTGTGCGAAACTTCCCTCCGGGTCTTCGGGCCTTGCGAAGCTCCGTGTACTGCGAGCGCTGCTACTCGCAGCTGAGAAGGACCGTGGAGCTAGCGGCGAATTCGGAGAGCTCTTCGCTGCACTGCGCCGCTCGCAAGCGGCTTCGTTCTTCGCCTTCTGCCGTCCGGCGAGAGCTGAACTCCGGCGGTCAGTTGCAGCTCTGCCCAACAGCGTGTTCTCAGTTCTGCGGGCAAGCACGCCCACTTGCCTTGGCCCCGAGAGCAAAGTCCCGAGCGAGCACTCGACTCAGTGCAATGCACCCGGAAGGACGCTCTCGCTCGTCTTTCAAGGAGCGATTCCTAACAGCAGAAGCAGCAGAGGCACAAACTGCATGACGAGAAGGGACAACGTAGAACACGTCTCTGTCCTGGCACATTTTCGTGTGCGATACTTCCCTCCGGGTCTTCGGGCCTTGCGAAGCCCCGTGTACTGCGAGCGCTGCTACTCGCAGCTGAGAAGGACCGTGGAGCTAGCGGCGAATTCGGAGAGCTCTTCGCTGCACTGCGCCGCTCGCAAGCGGCTTCGTTCTTCGCCTTCTGCCGTCCGGCGAGAGCTGAACTCCGGCGGTCAGTTGCAGCTCTGCCCAACAGCGTGTTCTCAGTTCTGCGGGCAAGCACGCCCTCTTGCCTTGGCCCCGAGAGCAAAGTCCCGAGCGAGCACTCGACTCAGTGCAATGCACCCGGAAGGACGCTCTCGCTCGTCTTTCAAGGAGCGATTCCTAACAGCACAAGCAGCAGAGGCACAAACTGCATGACGAGAAGGGACAACGTAGAACACGTCTCTGTCCTGGCACATTTTCGTGTGCGATACTTCCCTCCGGGTCTTCGGGCCTTGCGAAGCTCCGTGTACTGCGAGCGCTGCTACTCGCAGCTGAGAAGGACCGTGGAGCAAGCGGCGAGTTCGGAGAGCTCTTCGCTGCACTGCGCCGCTCGCAAGCGGCTTCGTTCTTCGCCTTCTGCCGTCCGGCGACAGCTGAACTCCGGCGGTCAGTTGCAGCTCTGCCCAACAGCGTGTTCTCAGTTCTGCGGGCAAGCACGCCCTCTTGCCTTGGCCCCGGGAGCAAAGTCCCGAGCGAGCACTCGACTCAGTGCAATGCACCCGGAAGGACGCTCTCGCTCGTCTTTCAAGGAGCGATTCCTAACGGCACAAGCAGCAGAGGCACAAACTGCATGACGAGAAGGGACAACGTAGAACACGTCTCTGTCCTGGCACATTTTCGTGTGCGATACTTCCCTCCGGGTCTTCGGGCCTTGCGAAGCTCCGTGTACTGCGAGCACTGCTACTCGCAGCTGAGAAGGACCGTGGAGCTAGCGGCGAATTCGGAGAGCTCTTCGCTGCACTGCGCCGCTCGCAAGCGGCTTCGTTCTTCGCCTTCTGCCGTCCGGCGACAGCTGAACTCCGGCGGTCAGTTGCAGCTCTGCCCAACAGCGTGTTCTCAGTTCTGCGGGCAAGCACGCCCTCTTGCCTTGGCCCCGGGAGCAAAGTCCCGAGCGAGCACTCGACTCAGTGCAATGCACCCGGAAGGACGCTCTCGCTCGTCTTTCAAGGAGCGATTCCTAACGGCACAAGCAGCAGAGGCACAAACTGCATGACGAGAAGGGACAACGTAGAACACGTCTCTGTCCTGGCACATTTTCGTGTGCGATACTTCCCTCCGGGTCTTCGGGCCTTGCGAAGCTCCGTGTACTGCGAGCACTGCTACTCGCAGCTGAGAAGGACCGTGGAGCTAGCGGCGAATTCGGAGAGCTCTTCGCTGCACTGCGCCGCTCGCAAGCGGCTTCGTTCTTCGCCTTCTGCCGTCCGGCGACAGCTGAACTCCGGCGGTCAGTTGCAGCTCTGCCCAACAGCGTGTTCTCAGTTCTGCGGGCAAGCACGCCCTCTTGCCTTGGCCCCGGGAGCAAAGTCCCGAGCGAGCACTCGACTCAGTGCAATGCACCCGGAAGGACGCTCTCGCTCGTCTTTCAAGGAGCGATTCCTAACGGCACAAGCAGCAGAGGCACAAACTGCATGACGAGAAGGGACAACGTAGAACACGTCTCTGTCCTGGCACATTTTCGTGTGCGATACTTCCCTCCGGGTCTTCGGGCCTTGCGAAGCTCCGTGTACTGCGAGCGCTGCTACTCGCAGCTGAGAAGGACCGTGGAGCTAGCGGCGAGTTCGGAGAGCTCTTCGCTGCACTGCGCCGCTCGCAAGCGGCTTCGTTCTTCGCCTTCTGCCGTCCGGCGACAGCTGAACTCCGGCGGTCAGTTGCAGCTCTGCCCAACAGCGTGTTCTCAGTTCTGCGGGCAAGCACGCCCTCTTGCCTTGGCCCCGAGAGCAAAGTCCCGAGCGAGCACTCGACTCAGTGCAATGCACCCGGAAGGACGCTCTCGCTCGTCTTTCAAGGAGCGATTCCTAACAGCAGAAGCAGCAGAGGCACAAACTGCATGACGAGAAGGGACAACGTAGAACACGTCTCTGTCCTGGCACATTTTCGTGTGCGAAACTTCCCTCCGGGTCTTCGGGCCTTGCGAAGCTCCGTGTACTGCGAGCGCTGCTACTCGCAGCTGAGAAGGACCGTGGAGCTAGCGGCGAATTCGGAGAGCTCTTCGCTGCACTGCGCCGCTCGCAAGCGGCTTCGTTCTTCGCCTTCTGCCGTCCGGCGAGAGCTGAACTCCGGCGGTCAGTTGCAGCTCTGCCCAACAGCGTGTTCTCAGTTCTGCGGGCAAGCACGCCCTCTTGCCTTGGCCCCGAGAGCAAAGTCCCGAGCGAGCACTCGACTCAGTGCAATGCACCCGGAAGGACGCTCTCGCTCGTCTTTCAAGGAGCGATTCCTAACAGCACAAGCAGCAGAGGCACAAACTGCATGACGAGAAGGGACAACGTAGAACACGTCTCTGTCCTGGCACATTTTCGTGTGCGATACTTCCCTCCGGGTCTTCGGGCCTTGCGAAGCTCCGTGTACTGCGAGCGCTGCTACTCGCAGCTGAGAAGGACCGTGGAGCTAGCGGCGAATTCGGAGAGCTCTTCGCTGCACTGCGCCGCTCGCAAGCGGCTTCGTTCTTCGCCTTCTGCCGTCCGGCGAGAGCTGAACTCCGGCGGTCAGTTGCAGCTCTGCCCAACAGCGTGTTCTCAGTTCTGCGGGCAAGCACGCCCACTTGCCTTGGCCCCGAGAGCAAAGTCCCGAGCGAGCACTCGACTCAGTGCAATGCACCCGGAAGGACGCTCTCGCTCGTCTTTCAAGGAGCGATTCCTAACAGCACAAGCAGCAGAGGCACAAACTGCATGACGAGAAGGGACAACGTAGAACACGTCTCTGTCCTGGCACATTTTCGTGTGCGATACTTCCCTCCGGGTCTTCGGGCCTTGCGAAGCTCCGTGTACTGCGAGCGCTGCTACTCGCAGCTGAGAAGGACCGTGGAGCTAGCGGCGAATTCGGAGAGCTCTTCGCTGCACTGCGCCGCTCGCAAGCGGCTTCGTTCTTCGCCTTCTGCCGTCCGGCGAGAGCTGAACTCCGGCGGTCAGTTGCAGCTCTGCCCAACAGCGTGTTCTCAGTTCTGCGGGCAAGCACGCCCTCTTGCCTTGGCCCCGGGAGCAAAGTCCCGAGCGAGCACTCGACTCAGTGCAATGCACCCGGAAGGACGCTCTCGCTCGTCTTTCAAGGAGCGATTCCTAACAGCAGAAGCAGCAGAGGCACAAACTGCATGACGAGAAGGGACAACGTAGAACACGTCTCTGTCCTGGCACATTTTCGTGTGCGATACTTCCCTCCGGGTCTTCGGGCCTTGCGAAGCTCCGTGTACTGCGAGCGCTGCTACTCGCAGCTGAGAAGGACCGTGGAGCAAGCGGCGAGTTCGGAGAGCTCTTCGCTGCACTGCGCCGCTCGCAAGCGGCTTCGTTCTTCGCCTTCTGCCGTCCGGCGAGAGCTGAACTCCGGCGGTCAGTTGCAGCTCTGCCCAACAGCGTGTTCTCAGTTCTGCGGGCAAGCACGCCCTCTTGCCTTGGCCCCGGGAGCAAAGTCCCGAGCGAGCACTCGACTCAGTGCAATGCACCCGGAAGGACGCTCTCGCTCGTCTTTCAAGGAGCGATTCCTAACAGCACAAGCAGCAGAGGCACAAACTGCATGACGAGAAGGGACAACGTAGAACACGTCTCTGTCCTGGCACATTTTCGTGTGCGAAACTTCCCTCCGGGTCTTCGGGCCTTGCGAAGCTCCGTGTACTGCGAGCGCTGCTACTCGCAGCTCAGAAGGACCGTGGAGCTAGCGGCGAATTCGGAGAGCTCTTCGCTGCACTGCGCCGCTCGCAAGCGGCTTCGTTCTTCGCCTTCTGCCGTCCGGCGAGAGCTGAACTCCGGCGGTCAGTTGCAGCTCTGCCCAACAGCGTGTTCTCAGTTCTGCGGGCAAGCACGCCCACTTGCCTTGGCCCCGAGAGCAAAGTCCCGAGCGAGCACTCGACTCAGTGCAATGCACCCGGAAGGACGCTCTCGCTCGTCTTTCAAGGAGCGATTCCTAACAGCAGAAGCAGCAGAGGCACAAACTGCATGACGAGAAGGGACAACGTAGAACACGTCTCTGTCCTGGCACATTTTCGTGTGCGATACTTCCCTCCGGGTCTTCGGGCCTTGCGAAGCCCCGTGTACTGCGAGCGCTGCTACTCGCAGCTGAGAAGGACCGTGGAGCTAGCGGCGAATTCGGAGAGCTCTTCGCTGCACTGCGCCGCTCGCAAGCGGCTTCGTTCTTCGCCTTCTGCCGTCCGGCGAGAGCTGAACTCCGGCGGTCAGTTGCAGCTCTGCCCAACAGCGTGTTCTCAGTTCTGCGGGCAAGCACGCCCTCTTGCCTTGGCCCCGAGAGCAAAGTCCCGAGCGAGCACTCGACTCAGTGCAATGCACCCGGAAGGACGCTCTCGCTCGTCTTTCAAGGAGCGATTCCTAACAGCACAAGCAGCAGAGGCACAAACTGCATGACGAGAAGGGACAACGTAGAACACGTCTCTGTCCTGGCACATTTTCGTGTGCGATACTTCCCTCCGGGTCTTCGGGCCTTGCGAAGCTCCGTGTACTGCGAGCGCTGCTACTCGCAGCTGAGAAGGACCGTGGAGCAAGCGGCGAGTTCGGAGAGCTCTTCGCTGCACTGCGCCGCTCGCAAGCGGCTTCGTTCTTCGCCTTCTGCCGTCCGGCGACAGCTGAACTCCGGCGGTCAGTTGCAGCTCTGCCCAACAGCGTGTTCTCAGTTCTGCGGGCAAGCACGCCCTCTTGCCTTGGCCCCGGGAGCAAAGTCCCGAGCGAGCACTCGACTCAGTGCAATGCACCCGGAAGGACGCTCTCGCTCGTCTTTCAAGGAGCGATTCCTAACGGCACAAGCAGCAGAGGCACAAACTGCATGACGAGAAGGGACAACGTAGAACACGTCTCTGTCCTGGCACATTTTCGTGTGCGATACTTCCCTCCGGGTCTTCGGGCCTTGCGAAGCTCCGTGTACTGCGAGCACTGCTACTCGCAGCTGAGAAGGACCGTGGAGCTAGCGGCGAATTCGGAGAGCTCTTCGCTGCACTGCGCCGCTCGCAAGCGGCTTCGTTCTTCGCCTTCTGCCGTCCGGCGACAGCTGAACTCCGGCGGTCAGTTGCAGCTCTGCCCAACAGCGTGTTCTCAGTTCTGCGGGCAAGCACGCCCTCTTGCCTTGGCCCCGGGAGCAAAGTCCCGAGCGAGCACTCGACTCAGTGCAATGCACCCGGAAGGACGCTCTCGCTCGTCTTTCAAGGAGCGATTCCTAACGGCACAAGCAGCAGAGGCACAAACTGCATGACGAGAAGGGACAACGTAGAACACGTCTCTGTCCTGGCACATTTTCGTGTGCGATACTTCCCTCCGGGTCTTCGGGCCTTGCGAAGCTCCGTGTACTGCGAGCGCTGCTACTCGCAGCTGAGAAGGACCGTGGAGCAAGCGGCGAATTCGGAGAGCTCTTCGCTGCACTGCGCCGCTCGCAAGCGGCTTCGTTCTTCGCCTTCTGCCGTCCGGCGACAGCTGAACTCCGGCGGTCAGTTGCAGCTCTGCCCAACAGCGTGTTCTCAGTTCTGCGGGCAAGCACGCCCTCTTGCCTTGGCCCCGGGAGCAAAGTCCCGAGCGAGCACTCGACTCAGTGCAATGCACCCGGAAGGACGCTCTCGCTCGTCTTTCAAGGAGCGATTCCTAACGGCACAAGCAGCAGAGGCACAAACTGCATGACGAGAAGGGACAACGTAGAACACGTCTCTGTCCTGGCACATTTTCGTGTGCGATACTTCCCTCCGGGTCTTCGGGCCTTGCGAAGCTCCGTGTACTGCGAGCGCTGCTACTCGCAGCTCAGAAGGACCGTGGAGCTAGCGGCGAATTCGGAGAGCTCTTCGCTGCACTGCGCCGCTCGCAAGCGGCTTCGTTCTTCGCCTTCTGCCGTCCGGCGAGAGCTGAACTCCGGCGGTCAGTTGCAGCTCTGCCCAACAGCGTGTTCTCAGTTCTGCGGGCAAGCACGCCCTCTTGCCTTGGCCCCGGGAGCAAAGTCCCGAGCGAGCACTCGACTCAGTGCAATGCACCCGGAAGGACGCTCTCGCTCGTCTTTCAAGGAGCGATTCCTAACGGCACAAGCAGCAGAGGCACAAACTGCATGACGAGAAGGGACAACGTAGAACACGTCTCTGTCCTGGCACATTTTCGTGTGCGATACTTCCCTCCGGGTCTTCGGGCCTTGCGAAGCTCCGTGTACTGCGAGCGCTGCTACTCGCAGCTGAGAAGGACCGTGGAGCTAGCGGCGAATTCGGAGAGCTCTTCGCTGCACTGCGCCGCTCGCAAGCGGCTTCGTTCTTCGCCTTCTGCCGTCCGGCGAGAGCTGAACTCCGGCGGTCAGTTGCAGCTCTGCCCAACAGCGTGTTCTCAGTTCTGCGGGCAAGCACGCCCTCTTGCCTTGGACCCGAGAGCAAAGTCCCGAGCGAGCACTCGACTCAGTGCAATGCACCCGGAAGGACGCTCTCGCTCGTCTTTCAAGGAGCGATTCCTAACAGCACAAGCAGCAGAGGCACAAACTGCATGACGAGAAGGGACAACGTAGAACACGTCTCTGTCCTGGCACATTTTCGTGTGCGATACTTCCCTCCGGGTCTTCGGGCCTTGCGAAGCTCCGTGTACTGCGAGCGCTGCTACTCGCAGCTGAGAAGGACCGTGGAGCTAGCGGCGAATTCGGAGAGCTCTTCGCTGCACTGCGCCGCTCGCAAGCGGCTTCGTTCTTCGCCTTCTGCCGTCCGGCGACAGCTGAACTCCGGCGGTCAGTTGCAGCTCTGCCCAACAGCGTGTTCTCAGTTCTGCGGGCAAGCACGCCCTCTTGCCTTGGCCCCGGGAGCAAAGTCCCGAGCGAGCACTCGACTCAGTGCAATGCACCCGGAAGGACGCTCTCGCTCGTCTTTCAAGGAGCGATTCCTAACAGCACAAGCAGCAGAGGCACAAACTGCATGACGAGAAGGGACAACGTAGAACACGTCTCTGTCCTGGCACATTTTCGTGTGCG
Source organism: Sturnus vulgaris (assembly GCF_052056855.1). Classification (NCBI taxonomy): domain Eukaryota; kingdom Metazoa; phylum Chordata; class Aves; order Passeriformes; family Sturnidae; genus Sturnus; species Sturnus vulgaris. The sequence continues at coordinate 166,864 of NW_028276244.1, forward strand.
ATACTTCCCTCCGGGTCTTCGGGCCTTGCGAAGCTCCGTGTACTGCGAGCGCTGCTACTCGCAGCTGAGAAGGACCGTGGAGCAAGCGGCGAGTTCGGAGAGCTCTTCGCTGCACTGCGCCGCTCGCAAGCGGCTTCGTTCTTCGCCTTCTGCCGTCCGGCGAGAGCTGAACTCCGGCGGTCAGTTGCAGCTCTGCCCAACAGCGTGTTCTCAGTTCTGCGGGCAAGCACGCCCTCTTGCCTTGGCCCCGAGAGCAAAGTCCCGAGCGAGCACTCGACTCAGTGCAATGCACCCGGAAGGACGCTCTCGCTCGTCTTTCAAGGAGCGATTCCTAACAGCACAAGCAGCAGAGGCACAAACTGCATGACGAGAAGGGACAACGTAGAACACGTCTCTGTCCTGGCACATTTTCGTGTGCGAAACTTCCCTCCGGGTCTTCGGGCCTTGCGAAGCTCCGTGTACTGCGAGCGCTGCTACTCGCAGCTGAGAAGGACCGTGGAGCTAGCGGCGAATTCGGAGAGCTCTTCGCTGCACTGCGCCGCTCGCAAGCGGCTTCGTTCTTCGCCTTCTGCCGTCCGGCGACAGCTGAACTCCGGCGGTCAGTTGCAGCTCTGCCCAACAGCGTGTTCTCAGTTCTGCGGGCAAGCACGCCCTCTTGCCTTGGCCCCGAGAGCAAAGTCCCGAGCGAGCACTCGACTCAGTGCAATGCACCCGGAAGGACGCTCTCGCTCGTCTTTCAAGGAGCGATTCCTAACAGCACAAGCAGCAGAGGCACAAACTGCATGACGAGAAGGGACAACGTAGAACACGTCTCTGTCCTGGCACATTTTCGTGTGCGATACTTCCCTCCGGGTCTTCGGGCCTTGCGAAGCTCCGTGTACTGCGAGCGCTGCTACTCGCAGCTGAGAAGGACCGTGGAGCAAGCGGCGAGTTCGGAGAGCTCTTCGCTGCACTGCGCCGCTCGCAAGCGGCTTCGTTCTTCGCCTTCTGCCGTCCGGCGACAGCTGAACTCCGGCGGTCAGTTGCAGCTCTGCCCAACAGCGTGTTCTCAGTTCTGCGGGCAAGCACGCCCTCTTGCCTTGGCCCCGAGAGCAAAGTCCCGAGCGAGCACTCGACTCAGTGCAATGCACCCGGAAGGACGCTCTCGCTCGTCTTTCAAGGAGCGATTCCTAACAGCACAAGCAGCAGAGGCACAAACTGCATGACGAGAAGGGACAACGTAGAACACGTCTCTGTCCTGGCACATTTTCGTGTGCGATACTTCCCTCCGGGTCTTCGGGCCTTGCGAAGCTCCGTGTACTGCGAGCGCTGCTACTCGCAGCTGAGAAGGACCGTGGAGCTAGCGGCGAATTCGGAGAGCTCTTCGCTGCACTGCGCCGCTCGCAAGCGGCTTCGTTCTTCGCCTTCTGCCGTCCGGCGACAGCTGAACTCCGGCGGTCAGTTGCAGCTCTGCCCAACAGCGTGTTCTCAGTTCTGCGGGCAAGCACGCCCTCTTGCCTTGGCCCCGAGAGCAAAGTCCCGAGCGAGCACTCGACTCAGTGCAATGCACCCGGAAGGACGCTCTCGCTCGTCTTTCAAGGAGCGATTCCTAACAGCAGAAGCAGCAGAGGCACAAACTGCATGACGAGAAGGGACAACGTAGAACACGTCTCTGTCCTGGCACATTTTCGTGTGCGAAACTTCCCTCCGGGTCTTCGGGCCTTGCGAAGCTCCGTGTACTGCGAGCGCTGCTACTCGCAGCTGAGAAGGACCGTGGAGCTAGCGGCGAATTCGGAGAGCTCTTCGCTGCACTGCGCCGCTCGCAAGCGGCTTCGTTCTTCGCCTTCTGCCGTCCGGCGAGAGCTGAACTCCGGCGGTCAGTTGCAGCTCTGCCCAACAGCGTGTTCTCAGTTCTGCGGGCAAGCACGCCCTCTTGCCTTGGCCCCGAGAGCAAAGTCCCGAGCGAGCACTCGACTCAGTGCAATGCACCCGGAAGGACGCTCTCGCTCGTCTTTCAAGGAGCGATTCCTAACAGCACAAGCAGCAGAGGCACAAACTGCATGACGAGAAGGGACAACGTAGAACACGTCTCTGTCCTGGCACATTTTCGTGTGCGATACTTCCCTCCGGGTCTTCGGGCCTTGCGAAGCTCCGTGTACTGCGAGCGCTGCTACTCGCAGCTGAGAAGGACCGTGGAGCTAGCGGCGAATTCGGAGAGCTCTTCGCTGCACTGCGCCGCTCGCAAGCGGCTTCGTTCTTCGCCTTCTGCCGTCCGGCGAGAGCTGAACTCCGGCGGTCAGTTGCAGCTCTGCCCAACAGCGTGTTCTCAGTTCTGCGGGCAAGCACGCCCTCTTGCCTTGGCCCCGAGAGCAAAGTCCCGAGCGAGCACTCGACTCAGTGCAATGCACCCGGAAGGACGCTCTCGCTCGTCTTTCAAGGAGCGATTCCTAACAGCACAAGCAGCAGAGGCACAAACTGCATGACGAGAAGGGACAACGTAGAACACGTCTCTGTCCTGGCACATTTTCGTGTGCGATACTTCCCTCCGGGTCTTCGGGCCTTGCGAAGCTCCGTGTACTGCGAGCGCTGCTACTCGCAGCTGAGAAGGACCGTGGAGCTAGCGGCGAATTCGGAGAGCTCTTCGCTGCACTGCGCCGCTCGCAAGCGGCTTCGTTCTTCGCCTTCTGCCGTCCGGCGAGAGCTGAACTCCGGCGGTCAGTTGCAGCTCTGCCCAACAGCGTGTTCTCAGTTCTGCGGGCAAGCACGCCCTCTTGCCTTGGCCCCGGGAGCAAAGTCCCGAGCGAGCACTCGACTCAGTGCAATGCACCCGGAAGGACGCTCTCGCTCGTCTTTCAAGGAGCGATTCCTAACAGCACAAGCAGCAGAGGCACAAACTGCATGACGAGAAGGGACAACGTAGAACACGTCTCTGTCCTGGCACATTTTCGTGTGCGATACTTCCCTCCGGGTCTTCGGGCCTTGCGAAGCTCCGTGTACTGCGAGCGCTGCTACTCGCAGCTGAGAAGGACCGTGGAGCAAGCGGCGAGTTCGGAGAGCTCTTCGCTGCACTGCGCCGCTCGCAAGCGGCTTCGTTCTTCGCCTTCTGCCGTCCGGCGAGAGCTGAACTCCGGCGGTCAGTTGCAGCTCTGCCCAACAGCGTGTTCTCAGTTCTGCGGGCAAGCACGCCCTCTTGCCTTGGCCCCGGGAGCAAAGTCCCGAGCGAGCACTCGACTCAGTGCAATGCACCCGGAAGGACGCTCTCGCTCGTCTTTCAAGGAGCGATTCCTAACAGCACAAGCAGCAGAGGCACAAACTGCATGACGAGAAGGGACAACGTAGAACACGTCTCTGTCCTGGCACATTTTCGTGTGCGAAACTTCCCTCCGGGTCTTCGGGCCTTGCGAAGCTCCGTGTACTGCGAGCGCTGCTACTCGCAGCTGAGAAGGACCGTGGAGCTAGCGGCGAATTCGGAGAGCTCTTCGCTGCACTGCGCCGCTCGCAAGCGGCTTCGTTCTTCGCCTTCTGCCGTCCGGCGAGAGCTGAACTCCGGCGGTCAGTTGCAGCTCTGCCCAACAGCGTGTTCTCAGTTCTGCGGGCAAGCACGCCCACTTGCCTTGGCCCCGAGAGCAAAGTCCCGAGCGAGCACTCGACTCAGTGCAATGCACCCGGAAGGACGCTCTCGCTCGTCTTTCAAGGAGCGATTCCTAACAGCAGAAGCAGCAGAGGCACAAACTGCATGACGAGAAGGGACAACGTAGAACACGTCTCTGTCCTGGCACATTTTCGTGTGCGATACTTCCCTCCGGGTCTTCGGGCCTTGCGAAGCCCCGTGTACTGCGAGCGCTGCTACTCGCAGCTGAGAAGGACCGTGGAGCTAGCGGCGAATTCGGAGAGCTCTTCGCTGCACTGCGCCGCTCGCAAGCGGCTTCGTTCTTCGCCTTCTGCCGTCCGGCGAGAGCTGAACTCCGGCGGTCAGTTGCAGCTCTGCCCAACAGCGTGTTCTCAGTTCTGCGGGCAAGCACGCCCTCTTGCCTTGGCCCCGAGAGCAAAGTCCCCGAGCGAGCACTCGACTCAGTGCAATGCACCCGGAAGGACGCTCTCGCTCGTCTTTCAAGGAGCGATTCCTAACAGCACAAGCAGCAGAGGCACAAACTGCATGACGAGAAGGGACAACGTAGAACACGTCTCTGTCCTGGCACATTTTCGTGTGCGATACTTCCCTCCGGGTCTTCGGGCCTTGCGAAGCTCCGTGTACTGCGAGCGCTGCTACTCGCAGCTGAGAAGGACCGTGGAGCAAGCGGCGAGTTCGGAGAGCTCTTCGCTGCACTGCGCCGCTCGCAAGCGGCTTCGTTCTTCGCCTTCTGCCGTCCGGCGACAGCTGAACTCCGGCGGTCAGTTGCAGCTCTGCCCAACAGCGTGTTCTCAGTTCTGCGGGCAAGCACGCCCTCTTGCCTTGGCCCCGGGAGCAAAGTCCCGAGCGAGCACTCGACTCAGTGCAATGCACCCGGAAGGACGCTCTCGCTCGTCTTTCAAGGAGCGATTCCTAACGGCACAAGCAGCAGAGGCACAAACTGCATGACGAGAAGGGACAACGTAGAACACGTCTCTGTCCTGGCACATTTTCGTGTGCGATACTTCCCTCCGGGTCTTCGGGCCTTGCGAAGCTCCGTGTACTGCGAGCGCTGCTACTCGCAGCTGAGAAGGACCGTGGAGCAAGCGGCGAGTTCGGAGAGCTCTTCGCTGCACTGCGCCGCTCGCAAGCGGCTTCGTTCTTCGCCTTCTGCCGTCCGGCGACAGCTGAACTCCGGCGGTCAGTTGCAGCTCTGCCCAACAGCGTGTTCTCAGTTCTGCGGGCAAGCACGCCCTCTTGCCTTGGCCCGGGAGCAAAGTCCCGAGCGAGCACTCGACTCAGTGCAATGCACCCGGAAGGACGCTCTCGCTCGTCTTTCAAGGAGCGATTCCTAACGGCACAAGCAGCAGAGGCCACAAACTGCATGACGAGAAGGGACAACGTAGAACACGTCTCTGTCCTGGCACATTTTCGTGTGCGATACTTCCCTCCGGGTCTTCGGGCCTTGCGAAGCTCCGTGTACTGCGAGCGCTGCTACTCGCAGCTGAGAAGGACCGTGGAGCAAGCGGCGAATTCGGAGAGCTCTTCGCTGCACTGCGCCGCTCGCAAGCGGCTTCGTTCTTCGCCTTCTGCCGTCCGGCGACAGCTGAACTCCGGCGGTCAGTTGCAGCTCTGCCCAACAGCGTGTTCTCAGTTCTGCGGGCAAGCACGCCCTCTTGCCTTGGCCCCGGGAGCAAAGTCCCGAGCGAGCACTCGACTCAGTGCAATGCACCCGGAAGGACGCTCTCGCTCGTCTTTCAAGGAGCGATTCCTAACGGCACAAGCAGCAGAGGCACAAACTGCATGACGAGAAGGGACAACGTAGAACACGTCTCTGTCCTGGCACATTTTCGTGTGCGATACTTCCCTCCGGGTCTTCGGGCCTTGCGAAGCTCCGTGTACTGCGAGCGCTGCTACTCGCAGCTCAGAAGGACCGTGGAGCTAGCGGCGAATTCGGAGAGCTCTTCGCTGCACTGCGCCGCTCGCAAGCGGCTTCGTTCTTCGCCTTCTGCCGTCCGGCGAGAGCTGAACTCCGGCGGTCAGTTGCAGCTCTGCCCAACAGCGTGTTCTCAGTTCTGCGGGCAAGCACGCCCTCTTGCCTTGGCCCCGGGAGCAAAGTCCCGAGCGAGCACTCGACTCAGTGCAATGCACCCGGAAGGACGCTCTCGCTCGTCTTTCAAGGAGCGATTCCTAACGGCACAAGCAGCAGAGGCACAAACTGCATGACGAGAAGGGACAACGTAGAACACGTCTCTGTCCTGGCACATTTTCGTGTGCGATACTTCCCTCCGGGTCTTCGGGCCTTGCGAAGCTCCGTGTACTGCGAGCGCTGCTACTCGCAGCTGAGAAGGACCGTGGAGCTAGCGGCGAATTCGGAGAGCTCTTCGCTGCACTGCGCCGCTCGCAAGCGGCTTCGTTCTTCGCCTTCTGCCGTCCGGCGAGAGCTGAACTCCGGCGGTCAGTTGCAGCTCTGCCCAACAGCGTGTTCTCAGTTCTGCGGGCAAGCACGCCCTCTTGCCTTGGCCCCGAGAGCAAAGTCCCGAGCGAGCACTCGACTCAGTGCAATGCACCCGGAAGGACGCTCTCGCTCGTCTTTCAAGGAGCGATTCCTAACAGCACAAGCAGCAGAGGCACAAACTGCATGACGAGAAGGGACAACGTAGAACACGTCTCTGTCCTGGCACATTTTCGTGTGCGATACTTCCCTCCGGGTCTTCGGGCCTTGCGAAGCTCCGTGTACTGCGAGCGCTGCTACTCGCAGCTGAGAAGGACCGTGGAGCTAGCGGCGAATTCGGAGAGCTCTTCGCTGCACTGCGCCGCTCGCAAGCGGCTTCGTTCTTCGCCTTCTGCCGTCCGGCGACAGCTGAACTCCGGCGGTCAGTTGCAGCTCTGCCCAACAGCGTGTTCTCAGTTCTGCGGGCAAGCACGCCCTCTTGCCTTGGCCCCGGGAGCAAAGTCCCGAGCGAGCACTCGACTCAGTGCAATGCACCCGGAAGGACGCTCTCGCTCGTCTTTCAAGGAGCGATTCCTAACAGCACAAGCAGCAGAGGCACAAACTGCATGACGAGAAGGGACAACGTAGAACACGTCTCTGTCCTGGCACATTTTCGTGTGCGATACTTCCCTCCGGGTCTTCGGGCCTTGCGAAGCTCCGTGTACTGCGAGCGCTGCTACTCGCAGCTGAGAAGGACCGTGGAGCAAGCGGCGAGTTCGGAGAGCTCTTCGCTGCACTGCGCCGCTCGCAAGCGGCTTCGTTCTTCGCCTTCTGCCGTCCGGCGAGAGCTGAACTCCGGCGGTCAGTTGCAGCTCTGCCCAACAGCGTGTTCTCAGTTCTGCGGGCAAGCACGCCCTCTTGCCTTGGCCCGAGAGCAAAGTCCCGAGCGAGCACTCGACTCAGTGCAATGCACCCGGAAGGACGCTCTCGCTCGTCTTTCAAGGAGCGATTCCTAACAGCACAAGCAGCAGAGGCACAAACTGCATGACGAGAAGGGACAACGTAGAACACGTCTCCTGTCCTGGCACATTTTCGTGTGCGATACTTCCCTCCGGGTCTTCGGGCCTTGCGAAGCCCCGTGTACTGCGAGCGCTGCTACTCGCAGCTGAGAAGGACCGTGGAGCTAGCGGCGAATTCGGAGAGCTCTTCGCTGCACTGCGCCGCTCGCAAGCGGCTTCGTTCTTCGCCTTCTGCCGTCCGGCGACAGCTGAACTCCGGCGGTCAGTTGCAGCTCTGCCCAACAGCGTGTTCTCAGTTCTGCGGGCAAGCACGCCCTCTTGCCTTGGCCCCGAGAGCAAAGTCCCGAGCGAGCACTCGACTCAGTGCAATGCACCCGGAAGGACGA